>NW_011888785.1:3096278-3123238 GCF_000151845.1 Pteropus vampyrus | reverse complement strand
TCTTGTTTCTTCCTGAAATTGGCATTCTGAATTATAGGCATGGAACAATAGTTCTATCTCTGGTAAATATTGGAAGTCACCTGAATTTCCTTCCAAATCATTGGAGGGGAGGAAGAATTGATAACTCAAAGGAAATGGTCTGCATCCTCAACTATCATATCATGAATTGCTATGCAGCATTGATAATATCTTACATTTCCTATGTCCATCCCATTTTTCAAGGAGTCATCCTCTTCATAGTATTACATATTCAGGGCTTTCAAATCCGTAAACCAGTTGACTATATGCTCAGACCTCCTAGGCTGTGGGTTTTCTTGCTCTGCGAATTTGTCCCCATTGTGATTTATAATCGAGTCTCTTTGCTTTCAAGCTTTGCTTTGTACCCTGTAGCACTTTCCTCATTATCTAGAGGCAAGAGGGGTAGTGATTGAGAGTGACTTGGAATTCTGGCTCCACCAAGTCTTAACTTTGTGACCTTGCACAGATTATGTACCTGACCCTGATGAGTCACTGTAGCTACAGAATGGGGATGATAATTATAATAACAACAATAATAATACATCATGGAGATTTTTCAAGGATTACATGAAGCGAAATATGTAAAGCACTTCAAATATCAGGCATTCTTTAAATGTCAGCTAGGATTATTATTATTCAAGAGAAGGTCTGCCATTAGCCCTCAATAAAGAGCAGTCTCTTCAATTATGCTCCGAAGGGCCACTCTAAGGTACAGAGTTAGAGAATGTAATCTAAAAATACGTTTTTTTTTAATAAGTTATAAACTGGCTCTTGATAAATTTATCTCCATGACTACAGCTCGATGGAAATAAATTAAATGACTCCGTAATTTGAAGACTCTATCACTGTACCCTTCATAGCACTGAGATGTGAGCAGGGCTCTAAGTACCAGTCAGCAGATGGACAGAACGAACGGAATCACTCATTCCTTTACCACTTACTATTTTATGTTGTTCTAGCCACATAAAAAAAATCCCCCACAGTAATTTGTATGCTCAATAATAATTCAAGACATAGAAATCACTCTGCAAAAGAATGTGTGGACATCATCTAAAAAGCCTAACTCCTAACAGGTGAAAAATCTCTCAAGAAAAACAAATGACTTAGGCCAACAGGAAAATAACTCCCTACAGAAGGCACAGAGGAAGAGCCAGGGCCCAGAGCTCTGCGGCCCTCGGGTCCATCAGAGCTGTGTTTGCCAATGATTCACAGCTTCCCGAAATGTGCTCCGCTCTGCAGAGCCCCCAGTGCACAAAAGCTGTTCTGCTGAAGCTGTAGAATTTGTCTAGGTTCTATCTCTAAGCCACATTCTTGGTTACATGGGTCCCAAATAATTACCCTGTGACTCCGAGGTTTTGCAGAGATTTTGGAAAGCCCCCTGGAATGCTGCCCTCAGAATTGTTATTCCTTTATGATGGTTTGGGCAATGGTATTTGACTAAGCTTCTAATCCAGACTGCCTGTCACTTCCTAGGACACATTCTCTTCCAGAGGGTTTTTGGGAGTCCCTCTTTACATCAGTCATATGTGCCTGAAAGCATCTGAATTTGAGAATGAGCACAGCTGAGGCTCAAGCTGGCCCCTGCCCCAGAATGATTTTGCCAATGACCAGAGTCACAGAGCCAGTGGGTTACAGAACTATTACTTTAGCCACAAGAGTCTCAATCCAAATGTTCTATTTTTGTTTTTCCTCACTGCACACTGCCTGCTTCCGTGAAACAGTGCAAGTCAATTACAAGTAGGAGCAGTAGTCAGGAAGGGACAAGGCTCACTACAGCTAATAAAGGATTCTCTTTCCCCACAATTACCCTTCAGCAGAGGGGACTAATTAGTAAATTCCTTAAAAACTGTTTTCTATGTACCGACCTCAGACAAATGTAGTTTTGGTGAGATGTGTGATTCTGTTGTAATAGGAACGCAGACCTGGTGTCTAATCTTCAGCATGAAGGACATGATTGCAGGTATCATTTATTTCTACCTAATTCTGCCTCATAGCTGAAATGGAAATAACTCTCCTCCAAACTCGCATGGTCACCCAGACGGTGTCCTTCTATACAATCAGAGATTGTATGTAGAATATTTCTGTGATTTAGGAGTATGAAAATTATCTTGATTTCCTTCTCCCAAAGCATGATTTTGCCTTTCCTATTTTGCCCTTTTTTGTCCCCTGCCTTGCACAGATGTCTGCCATATGTGGGATGTTGGCCATGCCTTTGACATTTCTCAGAACTCTCCTTGCCCTGCTGAGAGGCTCAGCGGTAGGTGTCCATGCTCCATCCCATGAGGCGCTGCCATAGATGATGGGACAAAGAATGGCTCCTAGTCCGGGCCGACTTCTGAGGTGGTCTGTCCTGAAATCTGCACCTAACAGAAGTGCCCTAAACTGATGCTGGTTGTATGAATCAACGGAATTCTCTCTCCTGAACTAAACGGAAAGAGAAAAAAAGGTGGAAACAAATCCCAGCAATGCAGTGCACTATCAGCTGAGCTAATATATGGCTAAGTGGAGTCCCAGAAGAAGAAAACAAGAAATAAAATGTTTATGAAGATAATTTTCCAAAATTAAAATACATAAAGCGACAGATCTAAGAAGCTCAGATAACCATTCCAAGCAAGACAAAAATAATACATATGTGCATAGGCATGTGTGTGCACGCGTGCGCGCGCGCACACACACACACCCCCCTAGATGCATCAGTCAAACTGCTGTGAACAAAGATAAAGAAAATAATCTTGACGTCAGTCAGAAAAACAAAAGACGCAAGGTGTATAAAGAAACAAAGAATTACATCAGACTTGCAGAAAACCACACAAGACCGACAACAGAGCGACATATTTTTAAAGATCATTAATAGACTTTGTGTTAATAACTTTTGATTTACAGAATTGAGAGTACATACAGATCCATATACTTACCCCATTAATAATGAATGTATTAATAATTACAGTATTAACTCTAGTCAGTAGTTTACGTTAAGATTTACTCTTTGTATTGTGCTGTTATGTTGTACTTTGTAGTCCATTGTACTGATTCTCTTAGTGGGCATCAGTTCTATAGGTTTTGACACATGCCTAGTGACATGTACCTACTACTTATTTTATAAAGAATAGTTATCCCGACCCTAAAAATCCCCTTTGCCTTACCTAGTCATCCCTCTCTTCCCTCCTCCCAAACCCCCGGCAACCACTTGGAGTCGTATAATTAAAGTACTAGGGGGAAAAAAGCAGTCAACCCAGAATTCTATGCGCAGTGGACAAACTGTTCAAAAATGAAGGTGAAATAAAAACTTTTGTAGACAACAAAAACTGCGAGAACCCAATGACAGCAGATGTGTACCACAAAGAATGTTAAATTAAACAATGTTCAGGTAGGAGTATTATTACCAGATGCAAACTTGGATTTGCACAAAGAAATGAAAAACATTATAAATGGTAAAGATGAACATAAATAAGATACTTTTTCTTGTTTTTAATCACTTTAAGAGATACTAACATAAAATAATTAACAGTTTACTGTAGGGTTTATAATATATGTAAAAATAAAATGTACAACAATAAAACAATAGAGGGAGGAATCGGAAATACACTGTCACATGATTCTTACACCATAAAGCAGTATAACATTGTTTTAAGGCAGCTGTGACAAGTTGAAGTTATTATATTTTAAACCTTAGAGGAACCATTAACTTTTTAAAAAGAGGTGACGCTAAACTCCGCTAGAGATATAAAATGGAATCATAAGACACAATATAAAGAAAAGGAAAAGGGAATAAAGAACAAATGAGAATAGAAAACTAGCAAAAGGTAAATTTAAATTTGATCCTATTATATAATTAAATATAAATGATTTAAATACCAAAAATAAAATATTAAAAACAAAAAATCAACTATGTCTTGTCAACAAGAAACCCTCTTAAAACAGGGTCAACACACTGCAGTCCACAGGCTCAATATGGCTGGCAGAGTTTTTTTAAGGCCTTTATTAATATCAGACAAACTGGACATCTGAACAAAGAATATTCGAAGGGATAAAGAGGAACATTAGGCAATAATAAATGGGTCAGTTTATTATACAGACATAAAAATCTTAAATATGTATGAATAAAGCTTCAAAACCATGAAGCAAAACCTGACAGAACTAAAAGGAAGCACATAATCACAATTGTAACTGGAGATTTGAACATTCTTTTCTCAGTAATTGAAAGACAAAGCAGAAATATTAAATTGGTAAAGTTATAGGCCTCAATACCACAACTGATCAACTTGATCTAATTAGTAATTATCGAACACACCACTCAATAAAAGTAGAATATACATTCTTTCAAGTAAACATGAAAGATTCATCAAGACAGATCATGGGCATTAACTACAAGTCATATTTTGTGCCTCACTCTCCTCCCACTTATTTTTAAATTATTAAACAAACTACTGCACTAATCTAGGACAAAATAGAGAGTCCCGATAATAATAAAAAATAGTGTCTCTACTTGTAATCTTAGGACTAATAGACCCTTTTAAGTGCCTCCTCCACACATTCCCCCCAAGTGCACACACATACACATAAACACATACACATAACACACACACACACACACACACACACACACACACACACACACACACACACGACTTTACTTCATAATGATGTCTGGAGTCCCAGAGGAATTTCAGATGATGTGGATGCCACTTGTTTTGTCTACTGTCACTGTCAGAACTGCTGGCACCAGAGTTACCAATTCACCAAAGTGAGACTACAAGATTCCTTCTTCCTATGATACAGTTCCCCAGACACAACTGAGTTAAAGGCACACAGTCTCCAACAAGACCGCCCTGACTCCTGATGCTGGCCACGCTCAGGGGTCCCCAGGACACCTGTATTTTTGATTAACTGGCTACACATTCGGGGATTCCCACAACCTCCTTAGATTTGATCGTTCACTAAAACTACTCATAGAATTCCGGACAGCATGATAATTATGATTACAGTTTCATTATAAAGAATAAAAGTCAGGAGCAGAGACACATGAGGTCGAGGTGTGGGAGGTTGCACAACGCAGGGCTTCTCTGCCCTCTTCCGGGGAATCGGGGTGGGATGTGCTCTCCAACCAGGAAGCTCCCCTGGGCTTTGATGTCCAGAGTTCTGATTAGGGTTTCATTACAGAGAGACATGACTGACTGAACTCAAGCTCTAGTCCTCCTCTGCTGCCTAGAGGTCGGCTGGGTCAAAGTCCCAACACTTTAATCACATGGTTGATCTCTGTGCTGACCAGGTCCCATCCTAAGCCAACTCATCTCATTAACATAAATGTGGGTGGTTTAAGGGGCTCAGGCGTAGCAAAGACACTGCTACTACTCAGGAAAACCCGTGGATTTGGAGTCCACCTCCAAGGAACAGGGAGAGAGGCCAAATTCTTCATGCTACAACAACATTTAGAGCAGCTTTATTCATCATTACCAAAGTTTTGAAGTAACTCAAATATTCAACTGGTGAGTAGACAAAACAATTGGGTATATATCTCCTGTGGAATATTATTAACAATAAAAAGGATGAGTTATTGACATATGCAATAAGAGATGAATTTCAAAAACAATGACAATATTTTTTCATGTAGGCATTATAAATGCAAGAACTATCTACACAGCATCGTCTTATGATTTGTAGCAGCAGCAGAATAAATTCTTTTTTCTAAAGTCATAGTAATTTCATTTCATTTAGGGTTTTGCAATCCCAGTGCTATTGACATTTTGGACCACACAGTTCATTACCGGGGGATGCTGTAGAATGATAAGCAGCACCCCTGGCCTCTACTTCTTAAGGCACGAATAGCAAATTTTCCAGTCTTGACAATAAAATTGACCCAAATGTTCCATGAGGGGCAAACTCACCCTCAGTGGAAAATTACCAATCTAGTCAAACACCATTTCACATTTTCATAATCTTACATGTTTTCTGGAGGTAAAGATAACTTACTTGGATCATTAAATCAGTGTAGGAAATTTACGGCACTCAAATTAGGCTTTCCATAGAAAAACATATCTGAGTTCTGAAAAAACTAGAAACTTTATAATAGTATGGCAGTATTAATTTTCACTCTAGGGCAAAGACATCTAGTTGTTTTAAGTCAAAATTATTAAAACTGTCAGATTTGTCTACGTCTTCACTGTTTAGTAATATTATCTATTTTCTACATTTACATACCTAATAACATATCTGACAAATACAATGCAATAAGAGATGAATTTCAAAAACAATGACATACATTAGCATTCTTCGTGTTCATTGATAAAACATGTATGCCTTTGTTTCTTGTATCCTGGCAGTCAAGGCCATTAATGAACGGCTAACTTCCTAGTCCACCTTCTTCCGCAAGTATTTGAGTTTCCTTTAAGAGTTAGCAAACCTGCCCATTTGACGTTTGTTTGTTTGTTTTTACTTTCTCTTTGAAAATCATTTGGTTCTTTTATTTTGTAAGTCCTACTTAGTCTATCTAGGCAATCAAAATAGGAGCTCCTATGTTATTGCAAATGTTACTATATTTTAATTTCAACTTCCAATTGTTCATTGCTGGCATACAGAAATACAATGTATTCATTTATATTGACCTTCCTGGCCTTGCTAAACTCATTTAAAGATTCTTTGGGAATTTTTGCATAAACAATCATATCTGTTAAGAAAGACAGTTTTAAATCTTCATTTCCAATTGGAGCTCCATTAGATTTAAGAGACTTTATAACCTAATTTACTAATTATCTATGGAGATAAGCAGAGGCATACATATTTATTAACACATTTATAAAATACTTCATAGTCATTAATAAAATAATTTTATCTAACTCTTAAGCAAGCTAGGGAACTCTAGGGGAGTTTAGTGCTGAGTTTCTTCCTATTTCAGTATCTACATGCATGTATTTTGTTTGCTTTTAACACAAAGCTCTTTTTCATATATTCCCTGGTTCATTGAGGTTTTTTTTTTTTTTAAAGAAATAAGAAAATCAGGCTACTCAGCACCCTTCAGCTTGCAGAGGAAGTCATGAAGCTCTCGCCAAGCCAGAAATAACCGTTCCCACTCACTCCACAGTTTCACGCAGCATACGTGCATACTCATTGATATACTGTTATGAAAACCAGGAAAATTCTTAAGTTGCAACACTTATTCTAAAGCCACGAGACTAATTTCGACTTTTTCTCAAATCTTTGTATGCGTTCTCTCCTATTTGGTGGAAAATCGTTTTTTTGTTTTTTGTTTTAATTAGATGTCTCCAGTAATGCATATAATCAGTTTTTACACCTAATTAATTTGCGGAAGTTGAGACAATGAAGTAGTGAATGACAGCCACAAATACAGTATTACAAATAGGCCATTTGTACAAGGCTACTTTTCTTTTACAAGAAAAGGCTTATTTTTTTCTTTATACACACACATAAAGTAGCAGGTTCATTTTTAAAACTTCATCCATGAATCAAAAATAAAGAGCAAAACTCACCAATTTGCCATAGCTGCTTTGAAAGGAGGGAGGTCAGAGACACAGAAGACACAGAGGGAGCCGCTTTCTTTCCAGCAGACACACACACTTTTTTCTTGAATGCTTTTTTTAGTTTGTAGTATATGGTATAAAGACAACACGCATACCACCATTGAGAGGAGAAACACCATTACCCATGTAGGCTGCAACACGAATGCCTTCTTAATTCCACAGGTGAGATCAACTACTGTCCTAACTAAACCTGTGTCTGAAATGCCCGTAGATACTAAGAATCCTCAAGACAGGCAAACAAAAAGACAAATGGCTGCTTGATAGAGAATCAGAAGGTCAAATCACAAAAATCAGCTTCCCAACATTGCCTCCACCAGTGGAGTTATAAAGCAGCTGTGCACTAATCAAAACCACAACCGGATTTGACCAATACCCAGAAAAAGAACCAGAGGGGAAAAAACAGAAGAGTCAGTAGGGGAAAAGCTCTAATTGTTGAACACGGTTCATCCCTGGAGGCAAAATCAGTGCAGAAGGTGATGCACCTGGGAATTCCAGTGGCTCGCCCACCTGTCAAAGGAAAACTCAGAAACAACAGCATTTAGGCAAGGTGTTTACTTGCAAAGAAGACTGCAAGGAAATTTTCAAGCTTTAGAAGGACAGGTTCACAAAATATAAAGAACTGTTACTTGAAAAATATCCCACGACTATCAATATTACTGAATTAACTACATGAGAATAAAACAGCAATTTTCTCATTTAATCATTCATCTGTCATCTTTCAAGAAAAACTGTTTTTATTTATCTCAGGTTAAAAATTCCTTCTCTTCCCCCACCACCCTCAACTATAGGATGCTTACTTAAATAAAGATAAGGTAAGATATTTGGTTTTGCTGCCCCCAGCCTTCCCTCTCTCTTAAGACAGTTAAGCATACCATTTACATTCTCTCTACAAGGCAAGCCACAAATTCGTCAATTTTGCTTATAAAGAAAAGACACAGTTATACAAGAAGTGAAATCTTCTATGCCTACTTTATCTTATTTTTGTGACTGAGAGCACAGGATAGTGGCAATTTTGCTGCCATACATCGTTTGACAATGTCTGGAGACACTTGGTTTGTCACCACTTCGGTTGGGGGTTAGTGCTACTGGCATCATCTAGAAGGCAGAGCCCAAAGATGTTGGTAAACATACTATAATGTACAGGGCAGCTCTCACAACAAAAAATTATGCAGTCCCAAACGTCAACAGCACCGCTGCTGAGAAACTGGCATACTCTAGAGTCAGACCACCTGGGTTGAGATTTCAGCCTGATCACTCACTTACCAGTCGTGAAACTGTATAACTGACTCGACCACTGTACACCTGAATTTTCCCATCTATAAAATGGAGACGATAATAGTACCAACACCTCAAAAAATGTGATTGGTAAGCACTATTACTGTTTACTATTGGAATCTTTATTGGAAACACACGAATCTGTTCCTCCAGTTTTTTAGATTGCAATACACACTCATATTAATATCACTTGATTTTTTCCCCTTTTAAGATCTATATCTAAATTCTCTCTGCTAGTATTTTTGCCTCTAGGTTTGGAGGCTTCTACATAAGGATGAATCTTATTGCCTTTTGCTACAACTCACCACTATTAGCCATTTCCTTAGATCAAGGTACATAGTTGTACAGAAGAGAGTTAACAGCAGGTATGGCTTTGAAAGGTTTGCTTATAAGGCTGGCTCTTGTTCTTAGTTATCTGAGAACTTAGATTTCAGGAATGTTCCTGCAATTCCCCAAACTGAATATAAGCGGCTCACTGTGCCTAAACTGTTTGTACAAAATACATGCTTTATGCAGAACATATGCTTTCCTTGTGGGAGTCTAGAACTTTGGTATGTGCCAGGCAGAGGGTTGCCTCCATGCTCTCTCCCAATAAAAATCATAGGCATTGTCTTGAATGAGCTTTCTTGGTTGGCGATATTTCACAAATGTCACAACTCATTGACATCACCAGGAGACCTTTGGAAATTCATGCCTGGTTTCTCTCAGACTTTGCCCTATGCAGCTTTTCCCTTTGAGTTTGTTCTACATCCGTTTGCTGTTAATAAATGTTAGCTGTATGACCATGGGCTAAATCTGGTGAGCCCTCCTGGTGAATCACCAGGGGGCAGTCTCGGAGATTTCCAAGGCACAGTCCTATTGTTTTGTTCCATTCGTTATGTAAAAGGTCATGTTTCCCAACTTAAAATATCACATTTCATACATTTCTCATACATTGTATACATTGGTAGATAGACATGAGTTGATTAAGTATAATTTTCATTCTATTAATTTTTTTCTTGTGAAGTGCTAGGCTCTCAATAGCTGCTGTACACATGGGTCAATGTCTGGCACAAATTTTAAAAACTAAACTGCACAGTATTACATTTTTCTCTCTTACATTTTCCTAGTTCTCTCTTGATCACATCAGCAAGGTCCTTGGCAAGTATCTCACTTGTCATGAGATGTACTCTATTTCCCCTGAGTTGATAATTCTGATACTCAGGGGCCAAATTCAACTCTAATATTTGCTATATAATCAGCTGGTGATTTTTCATATTCTTTTTTCTTCCAAAAACTGATCTTTCCACTGGAATAAAAGGTTAAAAAAGTTTTTAAAAAATCTTTGTGTCCCAAATCCATTGGTTTTTCTGTCTAAAACTTGTATTCCGTAATTAAAGATTCTTCACTTTTATTTCTCCCTGAGATTTTCAAACCATGTTCCTAGGGAACATTATCCTCAAGCTATTAGTAAGTGTTTATGACAAAAGATTCTATCTGTGGTTAACTAAGTTTGGGAAGTTAGGTAAACAAAGTTAAACAGATTTATTCATTAGAAAACTTTCCAGAACCTTTGATATAATCATTTGAATTGTGAAGAACACTTTAGGATTTTGAATAGCATGCAGATTTGTATAAGTTACATAAAAGTATAAAATTATTCACGCAGGAACATTTTAAAAGGACCAATACTTTATGGTATGCATTTCGAGAAAGACTATGCCAGGCGCTGGCAGGGTAGCAGTAATCACACCTGATGTCTGAGAAATCTGTGGATACAGGTCCCAGGGGCTGCAAATATTATGACCAACCAACCAGACATAGCTACACTGCTGCATACTGAGTCTACTGCTTTAAAAACTGACAAGTCAAAAATTATATTAGTCAGACTATGAATTAAAAATGAGATAAAATAAAAACTGTTAATGGATTATTATAGATCTCTCTCTATGGGAAAATTACTTTGTAATTTTGAATGACAGGGAAGTATGAAGTTTCTTGAACATTGTGGTAGTAAATTCCTTTCCCCATAAAAGAAAAAACTAAATTCAGCTTAGATGTAAGTCAGTAATCGCTCAATAGCTCATCTATCAACCTGGAATTTGCATTGCTTGATTTCTAAAATGAAAGGAAAAGAAAAATACACAAGAGATACTAAAAATAAGACCACTGAGCAAGCATTTTTTAAGTGATAAAAAACACATCTCTACTAAATAAAGTCAACAGGAAGGTTTGTTAATACTTTATTAGTATTTTCTAATGGACAGAACATAACACAAACCAAATAAAATTTTTACTCTTCTTTTTAGTTCAATAAAAATAACTGACATTCTGATTGTTGTTTCTTCTTTGTTAAAGAAGGAAAGTATTGACATAATAATTAGGCACACAGCTGACACTTACTGTACAATGATATGCACAAGTTACCTTTTAACAGTTATAATCCTAAAATGTGCTCTTTATATTTTTCCCTTGTAATACAGGAGTCATGCTCCTATAGCAAAATTTACTAACAACAAAAGAACTTTATAAGGAGTAACAAAAAGACTTTTAAAACAAGTCCTTAAATAAAAGGATGCAGCAACAACGGAATGTAAGTTGTTGGGTTAAGAAGACAGTTTAAACTGGATCTGAAAACATTAAAAATTCATTTATTTTACAATTACTCAAATACACATGCATTAAATGAAAATATTGCACAAAAATTAAAATTTTAGATTGTGAAATTTATATTGTTCTTAATTTTTAAAAAATTGGTACACTTTCTGGTAGCACTTAACTGTTTGATTTTTTCCAAACACCAGCAGCGCAAACTTAAAATGAGCAAACTGAAATATCCAAGAAAGTTGTTTTTGTTTTTTAAAAAAATTAAGGCTAACCAAGTGCATCCATTGGTCAATGGCACAATTGTTTCCAGCAACTATTCCAAACACCCTAATAATAGGAAACATCCATCTAAGCACTATATTTAAATCATACAATCAATTTTTTAGGTGAACGAACTATTACAAGTTAGTAGTGATGGTTTCTAAATAGTTTGTTACCTGAAAAATCAGAAAACCCAAAGAATAATTAATTTTGATGGTTCCTGCCCAAAGGCACCACTGACTTAAAAAAAACACATTCAAAAATCAAATATCAGAAGTCATAAAGCCTCTTCATGTATATTCATATATGCAATAAATGTATTAAATGTAATAATTTTATTAAATATAGTACACTGTACTTATGGGTTATATATTTTACACACAGCTTGACCAAGTCATTCAAAAAGTATCTCTAATTTTGGCATAACCACGGCTCTCTCTGATGTAAAACACAGATGTGCATAGATGCACAAACATTTACATAGACTACCATTTGACATTTCTGCTTTTGAAATATAAACTCTTTTAAACAAAAATTATTTTAAAAACCCATTTACTCAAATATTTTTTGGTATGATGCAGTTATCTTGCAGGGCTGCTATGAAATTTGCAATTTTGCATGACATTTCTTTCCCTGATGGCCAGCATTCCTCACGTTATCTAAAAATGTTTCTTCACATGTACACGCTAGACTCTTACATGAATTCTTCTGTTTACTCTTAGATTTATTTATGTCAAAAATATACTCGAAACGGGCAGGGGCATAATTGAAAATCATTGCACTTATGGCCATGCTGATGCTTTTTACAGACAAGTTTCACATAGCCTCACATTTAAAGCCTGGGGCATGGGGCCTGGGGCATGGGGATGGGCCAGGGCAGGGAGACACACTGAGAAGAAATATTATTTCTTCCACCAGAGTTAATAAGGACCTTTTCTCATTTGCAAGTTGCAATGAAAGAGATTTCATTTATGTAATTCTGAAGACATGCAACACACGCTGAATATATGCATACTACAAGTATGCACAACAGCATTATTAATAAATATGATTATTATTATAAAGCTTTAAAGGAAGGCTTTATTCTGTTATTAGGCTTCACTCTGTATGTAGGATCTCAGTGAATACAAGATAGTAATATCTTGTTCCAATCTTAAAGCCTCCAAATAACTGGATACCAATACTTTGTCCCTTTACCTTAAGCATCCAGCCGTTCTTTTAATACCAGGATCTTGGCTCAGTGGTCTGATAAGTAGCTTAACTATTTTAAGGTTTTAGTGTTAAATATTTTTAAAACAAAAAAATGTTGACACACCCAAACCCTCAGTCAGTGGAAGTATTTACAACTATGCAGAAATCCTGCATACAAGGGATATAAAGACTTCCAAGATGGACATACATGGAAAATGAGAAAACTATAAGAGATGCAGAGGCTCCAAAACTGGAAAAGGTATTTTGTTGTTGTTAATATAAAATTATCTTAGGGACCTAAAGGTATACACTGAGGGGTTTTGCCAACTTGCTTTATTTAGTAGAATTTTACATTATGCAAAATATAAATAAAAGCATATTTTAAAAAATATTATAGTTCTGTTTTCATTATTTTCATGTATGTACACTACTATAGAATTAGGAATTTGTATGTTTACATATGACTAATAAACTCATTTAATCCTTTGATTTGCTATTTTTGCAATCACCTAAGGTATGTCTAGATCACACAATTTAAAATTATCATCTGGTAACTTTCAATAGAGTACTGGTTTTTTTTTTTAATTTACATATTTTTAGGACAGAATTTATTTGGCAGTTCTTTCAACAAATTATATCCCCTACTGTATAAACAGTAATTTCTTAAAGGTAAAGAAAACTGTAATAATTTTGAAACTTATATGAGAGCCACCATACGCTTCTTTTTGCATTCAGAATGCCAAAAGAAAACTTATGATTAAGTATCATAAGAGCAAAATAGAGTCCTTAAAGCACATATGAATCGATTAAAATTTGTTTTATACCAATGAATAACAAATCCAATCAAACTGTTTCTGATTGGTTTTATTATATACTAGGTTTCACTTTATATCACGAAACTGTAATTTGGGTATAAGGTTACTTCATACGTTAAGGGTATTCTGTCACTTTCCCCAGATCCAAAACAGATGTTCCAAAGATCATTCGCCTGGCTAACCCACACTATATCAAAATTCCAACACAGACCTATAAAATTATTATGCAAAACAATCCCTCCAAATCGTACATTGCACAATCTCCCACTGTTAAACAAATTAGCCAATTTTTCTGTGAACAATTGTTTTGTGCTTTCCTTAGCTCTCATACATACATACACTCTGGCACTTTGTCTTTGCTGGAGAATGCTGATTAGTTTGAAACTAAAGAGACCAGCATCATTCTTGCTTGAGATGGGGGCAGCATCCTCTCAATGTTGCAAAAATACGCACCAAATCATTTAAGACACAGCAACTCTCTTGGTAGTGGCTGATTACAGACGAGGATGAGAAGAATCACAGTCTTATGGATGTATTAATAATCTATTTTGAGACGCTAAAAGACTGGTGCAGACACAACAGTATATGAGTTAAGCCCCAGAAGATGTGTCCATACCATTAGTTCTGGACAAAATGAACAACAGCTTCATAGATTGGAGTGTCACCTTTTCTGTAAAGAAGGCGCTTGAGTTGTTTGAAGTTTCTGTTTATATTTCTGCATCTGCTTTGATCGTGAATGCAGTTTGTTGAAAAGTTCACGGAATTTATACTGTGGAAATAAGGTTTCCAAAAAGCCTTCCAAGAAGACATAAACCATCCTTCTATTTAACTGGTTGTGCTGAAACATTTCAAAAACACGAAGAATACCTTTCCGTGTTGTCTCAGCCCCAATAATGTGCTTCAGTTCATCTAAATGAAGGCGGGAAAATAAACACAATTTGTTACTTGAATAAAGGAAACTCAAGGCCTAAATTATGCTCTAAGTTAAACAGGGTAGAGTACACAGCAGAGTAACGATATTCAGTTAACGTGTTTCGGCTATGTACCATAACTGAGGCTTAACGTTTATAGGTGTGCATGCATCCATCCACTTACACGACAGGGACTGGGAGAACACAGCACAGGAGAAAGGAGGATCCAGACTCAGAAAATCTTAATTAGAATTACCACCCTGCCCCTTAATACCTGTACGTCACCCACCCTGAGGAGTCTGTTTTCTCATCTGTAAAATGGGAATGTATAACAAATACTTTGTCCCTTTATCTTAAGCAGCCTTGATTCTAAGACATTCTTTTAATACCAGGACTCGCTCAGTGGCCTGATAAGTACCTTCATTATTTTAAGGTTTTAATGTTATCATTATAACTGTAAAGATTTATAAGGCTTTAATGAGATAATGTGAAAAGTGATCTGTAAACTCTAAAACACCAAGTATTCTTACTACGTGTAATGTACAATGAGAAATATGCTCTAAGGAAACTATGTTGAAAGTTGATCTATGATCTCAAAAAACTTGCAACACAGTAAAAGTGCCATTAAAATACTAAAAGTATAAAGGTGTTGGGTGGGGAGGGCAGGGTGATGGCTGGAATTCTACATGAGAATACCAGAGGAGAGAAGCTTCCCTTCAGGCAGTGACAACTGAAGTAGACTTGCTACCAGGGCAGTGTTTTCACAGATACAAACAGATGCAGGATTAGCTTGGTGGAGAGAACATCAATGAGCAAAGGAGCACTAAGAGGGAAAACAAGGCAGCTTCAGGAAATGGGGGTAGTATTTTAGGACTCCTGTAAGAGAAAGTGGAGAAAAAAATGGAAAACTAACAGTGCTGTGACTGTCAGGGTGAGCAAGTTTGGAGTTTACTCCTAGGCACATGGAGCCATTACAGATATTTGAGTATGAGAACATGTATGATTATTCTTAGTTATTCATAATCAGGGCCCCAAAGGTAGTAGTTATTCATAATCAGGGCCCCAAAGGTAGTAAAAACTTGCAACTTCCAAAAGGTATGTTTCTAACTAGGGTACAAAAAATTGGAGCAAATAGTTTATGAATTCACTAAAAAATAAGAGTGGGATTATGTATATATAAAAATATAATACTTTTATATCAACTTTCACTGTGTTCCATGTCTTCACACGTCACCTTCTCAGGGAAGCCTTCCCTAGTCACCTTATCTACAATCGCAACTCACTCGACACCTCCCATTTCCTGCACTATTCATCTCCTCCGCACTTACCACTGTCTACCATAGTGCACTTTATTAACTGAGTCCACTTTCTGTGTTCCTCTATTAGGAGGTTAGCTCCAAGAAGGCAAGGATCAGTGCAAAGGATAGTGTCTGGCATTATATGCTCTCAATAAATACTTACTGAAAAAATGCATTAAGGTTTCTTCCAGCTGTATAATTGAGTGAATCTATCACACGATCTGGTTTATTCTAATTCTTTATTAAATAATATTCTGTTGTTACTTTTTTAAAATGTTACTTCCATAATTTGCTTTTTATCTCTAAATGCAACAGCATAGTCTACAGGGCAGAATTAACAGCCATGTGACAAATTTCTAATTTAACTGACAGAAGAGAAACTTGATTATTAAAATCCATGATAAAAATATAGTTTTAAATTATAAAAAAAATAGGAAAATAGGTATTATATGATATTAAAGAAGTTAGCAAATATTTTTCCATTCTCTATATCCACCATTCAAATGTGGAGCGAAGATATCTAGGTACTTTCAAAGACATTCATAACCAAAGAAGGGTCAACCACCCAGCCGACACATTTTATTTATCGTCAACTTTATTCTCAAAATGGTTTCAAGGCAACAAAGACAAGTGGTTAAAAGCACCATTTTTTTCCAAGTGGCTGAAAGCAGTGGCTTTCAAGTCATTCAGAGTTGAGTCGGAATCCCGACACTCTCTTACTAGCTATCAACCTTGGGTGGCTTACTGAAATTCTTTGAGCTTCTCTTTCCTCACATATAAAGCTGTGGCATTAATAGTGCCTAGCTTCATAATATTGTTATGATGCTTAGGGAAGAAAAAATGAGAAATGCCTAGAACAGTGTCTAATGTATGGTAAACAATCAAATGGTAGTTATAATTAAACTAGCATGCCCAATGTCAAAAATTTAGAAGAACTACAAATTCATGAAATTTTTAGCGAACAGGTTCACTTACCCGGCATAATTGAAAGTAATTTAGTTTTTCCTGCAATTCTTGTTCTCATTCGAATAGCTTTATCTCTGCATGGAACAGTTTCTGCTAAAATGCCATTTGGCCAAAAGGCATCTCTATTTAAAAAGATTAAATAAATTTTGTAATCATTTTCATTTTCTAATGATAAAAGTTGGTAAAATTGTAATTTTCTATGAAAACACAAACATAAACAGAGAGAGGAAACATTTCTGAAATTTATACAGGTATGACATTCAATAAATAGTAATGAAGTATGAAGTTCAATTTTAGGCATAAACGGATATACACAAGAAATATAACAGATGTATTCTGCCCTGAAATAACATAAACATTAACAAATGATAAAGGAAGCAAAATGAAATATATAGATGGCTACATGACAGCCATTTAAACTCAAAGTCAGCCTCTCTCATCTCACTGAGATGGAACATCTCACCTAAACACAACCCACGATATCCTGAATTTGGATACCTTAGTGATATCCCTTAGTTCCCTTATAACTAAGCCAATATAGAGCAAATTCTGCATCCACGCCTTCTAGCTGGATTGATGACAACGTTCCTTTTACATATATAACCCATTCTCCGTCACTTTCACAGCATCCCTGTTCCTTAGTTCTCAGGCCAAAGGCAGGAATTAAGCGTAATACCTAATCTTCCATGTGGGAATTTGGTCTGAGGGAGAGACTCCCCAGAACAGTTGTTTTTAACTCTGCATATCAGAAACACCTGGGAGCTTTAAAAAATATTACTGTCCAGGCCTTCTAACGGATTAATTAAGTCAGACTCCCTGGAGATTGGGCCCAGGCATCAGTACTTTTTAAAGCTCTGCAAGTGATTCCAATGTGCCATCAAGGCAGAGAATCACTGCTGCAGAGGAACAGCATTTACCTGCCCTGAAACTGAACCGATGCGCCAGGGCAGGTGGTTCAGCTCTTGGCAACAGTATGGTATAGTGAGGAAGAACTTAGCTTCAAAGTAGAGAAACCGGCTGCTTACTCTCAGTACATGAACCTTTGCGCAAGCTGCTTAATTTTCTAATCCTCGATTTTCTCATAACAAAATGAAGACAAAAATCTCTATCTTGTGAAACATGATAAAATCAGAAAGTGTACATACAGTAGTTGGCACAGCACCAAGCAAATAGTGTTCAATACAGATAGCTCCCTTCTTGTTTCTGTTACTTCAAAACACACAATGCCATGAATATTTATGCCTTGCTTATCTTTCACTTCTAGAAAAGAGGCTTATTTCTCTGCTATGTTGTGCTTTCCCTAAAAGGACTGCGTCGCGCAGTCCCCAGTGACTGGCAAGGTGTTAATAAGCACAGAAGAGGGTCTCAGAATATTTTTATAGAATGAACATATGACTTGGAGTATCGCTGCCTTTTCAGAGGTTTAAATAGTTAAAAAATTAGACTATGGCCAGAGACACACATATTTACAATTTTTTTTCATTTAAAATTAAGGTTAGCAAATACAACTGGGAAAAATTAGTCCTCAACACTAAGTATTCGATTAGATCGACCATGCCTTATCTACACTAATATTTTAATTATTTTAAAGTCACATCACTGTAATAAAATGTAGCTTAACATCTTAAAGAATTTTCTTCTACACTTTTTTTCTGTTCTGGTTTTAGAGAAAACAAAGATCAATAGGTCCATGGGACAAAAGTTTATTATAATTCAAGTCTTTTTGCTCATCAGTGATGACTAAAACCAACTTTACAGCCAGGAAGAAAAGGAATCAAAGTTAATCAGTGATAACAATGCTAAACTCTGTACTACCAGAAAGAAGTGACTGTCTTAAAATATACCTGAAACGTTTCACTAAGTCAGCTACTTGCTCAGGGGAGGTCATCCAATCAACATGGTCAACTATTTTTCTGAAAGTAAAGAAATTTAAATGAGTAAGGTCAAAATTTTATAAGGTGAATAAAATAAAGAAACACTACTTTCATGTAGTAAATAACTTAATTTGTATGTAAATTATCTCTAAGAGCAACAGACTGCTTTAATAATCTTCTTAAAAGGCCCAGAGAAGGAAATTCTCCCATAAAGGCTGAGCAATCTACTTCCAGAAGTAAAAGTTTAAAAGCTAAGTTTAAAAACTAAGTTTAAAAGTTTAAAAGCTTAGTTTAAAAACTAAGACCAGCTCTAAGGGGTGGGGAGAATAAAAAATGTGGTACCTATTGATAGTATCACCATATGTGGCTCTAATAAGCTGCTGGAGTAGGTTTTTGATATTTCTTCGCAACCACTGATTTCTCTCTTTTAGGTCGAATACTTCATCCATGAGAAGCAACATTACCCTAAGTGGAATATTGTCATCCACCTGACAAAATATGGGAAGAAATAAGCATATGTTTGAGTTACCTATTACAAACGGATACTTTTGCTGCTTTACAAAATAATTGCTATCATTTCACAGGTCAGAGAACAAGTTATAACTTTCATAACCTGACATTTCATTCTAATTTAGAGAAGATATTTTTAACAGTCATTTTGACAGAATACATAATTTCACAACCCTATGATGAGTAAATTCCATGGATATAACAAAAAATTTTCCTCAAAGTGGATTCATGACAATCTTAGGGGAAAATGATTTGGCTCTTTGGGTAGAGCCTGTTATAGTTTGTCAAGAAAAATGCTAGTCCCTTTGCCTATTTCCTGGGGCATCGTATTCAAAAGAACAAAACATTCTCAACATTTCTCCTTATTTAATACAATGAAAATATCTATATAAAATAATGTGTTTTGCTTCGTTAGTGAGTTGTATGTATTTAGGTATTTTCAGGAAAGACAACTGAATAAAATCTAGTACATGGCTAAGTTAACATTACAAAAGACATATTTCAATAGACCACTAGAATTTTCTTTTAGCTTTTAACAAGTAAAAATTTGAACACTTTTTTTATGAGAATATTCAATTAACGATGTAAAAAAATAAAGGAAGACAATTAGAATGCTTTGATGTGAAAAAACATATATAAAGCCAAAAACATGTGCAGATCTACAACTGCAACAAAACTGCACATAATTGCCAATAAGTTTATAATTCTTTCATCACTAAGATACTCTTTCCAATTATTTCTTCATCAATGTTGTAATTTAAATACAGAGAAAATAGCATGACTTATACATTTTTCATTGTCATGTTGTAAACATTTTCTTAGCCCATCTTCCATTTCATATACTGAGAGATCATAGCTTAACCAAGGAACAGGAGACGGGGACACAGTGGGGAAGCGGGGATGAGAGACACATTTCATTAATGAGGCAAAATAAATCCTGTTTTGGTCTCTGATCAAGTATATTCATGAGTTTGGTGCCACAGGACAATTCTAATAAAGTTAAATTGTAAATATCTTTAACAAAAGGTATGATGTTATGGATATTACAGCAGCACGACTCATAATAAAACATTCTGAAATAGTCTTGAAAAACAAAAATATTATCTTTTTAAAAGACAGTTTTATTATAAAGAAATTCAATGAGAAACCAAGGGAGATCATTATAACTTTAAAATGAATCTGCCTAATAGACCAAAATACAGAGTCCATACCCAAACATATATAATAATCTGATTTGTGACAAAGGAGAAACACGGTACACTGAGGAAAAGAGGGCTTTCTCAGTAAATGGTACTTGGGTAAACTGGACCCCTACCTCACTCCATACACAAAAATCAATCTTCGATGAATGGCAAATCTAAATTTTAGCATGGTAAAACAAAGAAAATTTTAAAAGAAAATCACAATATCTTTATGACCTTGCAAAAGGCACAGATTGTATGTAGAGTGAACAAAAGCATACAAAGAAGATATCTGCAATACATAAATACTTACACCTGACAAAGAACCAATATTCAGATAATATAAAGCATTCTTACTAATCAAAAGACAAAAGACAGCCAAGCCAACAGAAAAATGGGGGAAAGCACTAAACACAGAAGACAAGACACTGAAGTGGCCAATGAACATACGAAAAGGGGTTCAACATTTCAACGGTCATCAGAGAAATGAAAATCCACAGGAGATATAACAACCAGAATGGCCCGAAGTTAAAAAGATACAACACTGGCAGGCTGCAGAACACTGGAATTCTCATGCATTGCTGATGGCAGAGTAAGTGGAACAAACACTTTGAAAACTATGTGATAACACCTATAAAAGCTAAACTTTTGCAAACCCTCCAACAAAGCAATTCCATTCTTCCATGTAGACCCAAGAGAAACATGTACTTATTTTTTAAATAAAAAGACATGTACCAGAATGCTCATAGAAGTACTCTTCATAACACAACAAATAAATTGTACTATATTTACAAAATGGAATACTGTAAGGCCACAAGAATGAAACTATCACCACACAAAACACATGGACGACTATCACAATGTTGAGCAAAAAAGCCAGACTTGAAGGAGTACGTACCTTATAGTTTCATTTATATAAAGTATAAAAGCAGGGTAGAAGTCAGGATAGTGATTATCCTTGGTGGGGGAGAGGATAGTGACAGGAAGAGAGCATTAGGGGCTTTCTGGGGATACGGACAACAATCTGTTTCTTGTTTACAGGGCTGATTATATGGGCATGTTCAGTTTGTAAGAATTCAACAAACTTAACACTATATATGCACATTAACGATATACATAATTATATTTCATTAAAGAGTTAAAAAGATCTGCCAAGTATGATCTGAATGACAACTGAATATTACCCAAAATAAAATTAACTCACAGTATCATCAAGTTGAGCTGAGACTCGACAATGCTCAGGATCTGAATCAGTCTTTGGAATTAAAGGAGGCATCTACCATTAAAAAAAAAAGAAAGAAAGAAAAAAAAGAACAAAGTAAACACACTGGAGCACAGTGAAAGAACACAGTATGACAATAAACCAAAATTAGGATCAAACATAATAAACAGCATTTGACTTGATTTTTAGGACAATATATAAACAAAATTCTTAAATATTAAAAAGCAGTAATGATCTAAAATTAGAAACCATATATAAAAGGGTGATTATTTCATTATCAAAAGATTTTTTCCCCCTTTAAAAAAAGATTAACTTTTGAGTTGAAAAGGAGATTACTCCCATATTTAAAGAAAAGTCAAATGATTTAAAAGCCAAAAGTTAACAGCAAGGCCAGGGCTTTCTTTTGCCACGAAGAGCTTGATAGTATGTTAACAGGCCGAAGGAACTAATTAACCGACTGTTAAGTGTGGGGGAAAAGGACAGAAAGACCAGTCAGGATTAGCTCGTCATCTGTCAGCACAGGAAGAACTGTCCAGATCACCTATTATAACCCCTTCATGTTACAGGAGAGGAAAAAAGAAGCCTGGAAAAGTTCAGTGACATCTGCATGAAGTCATACAGGTAACTATTGGCAGAAGAAGCACTGGAAAATCCTCATTTCAGTGTTAAGTGTACTTTTCCCATGATTAGAAATAAAATTGAACCATCAGAGATAGTAAGAGAATTGATAGAAAAGTAAAATTAACACACATTACTTAAGGAGTTGTCTCTTACAGTACAGAAATTCTGTATTTTTATACATTTCCTCTTCATTCAAACTAATGAAACAAATAGAAAAAATTCTAATAGCTATATGTTTTATAGTCTTGATAATAACTTTAAACAACTAGGTCAAAATTATAAAAAGTACAAATTTAGGAAGCAACGAACTTTGCCCTCTACCTGTATTTGCTAACATAATAAAAAAGACTCCTAGGAAACTCTTCTATGCCACTCACAAGTATATATACACTCGCAAGTATGGCCACAGAGACATAATGGTGAAAGACTTCTCACTCTGACCATGTGAATCAGAAGAAATTAGACTTTATGTTTCCTGGTAAATACTAGTATAACTAATTTTCACAACAGCATTTATTTACTTTGCTGTAAAACTTCATAGCATTAGAGGATAAAAATGACATAATGGAATAAAACAGTATAAAGAATGTTCATTTTACAAATTTTAAATGTTTTAAATGGTTTTTGGACTACTGGAAGAAAATAAGGTAAATCTTAGTTGACTTAAAAATAGTTTGCTTTAGACATTACTGAAGACATCTTCTTACCTTGAAAAATGATTGTTTTATGTCTTGACCTAATCTTTCTGACATTTTGCCCATGTTGTCTGACATTTTAGTCATTCCCTCTGCCAAGCTATCAGGAAGGGATTTAACTGCATTTGAAACATTCCTCATAGAATTTCGAAGTGGATTTACAAAAGTGTCCATCTAAAAGGGAGAAGATATTAAACCATGACTTTATTATATCAGATTTGTTATTTACCTGAGAAGCCTGGGAAAATACAGAGTGTAACACATGAAAGATGCAATAGCTCACTGCTTTTTAAAAGTATGTAACTGTTGTCTCCAATGTGCCTTAAAAATGTATTTTCACATGCAAATACATGATTAAAAAATGTGAGTAATAAGTTTATTGCTAGAAAATGAATATTAGCTTTGGCTGCCTTATTTTTAAAAATCTGTTTTCCAAAACAGAAATTGATGCAAGTGGAATTAGTCACAATATACTTCTGCCACAATTCAAGGCAATGAATAGGTACTGTAAGGAGATACTAAAAACAAACAAACAAACAGATAAACAGAAACCTCAAATAACTACCAAGTAACTATTTTAAATTAATTTTTTTAAAGATTTTTTAGGATTATTTTTACTTGCTCAGTTAGAATCCATGGAGCGAATTTGGAATCCATTATGAAGAAAAAAAAGAGAAGTTGCAAATCAGACGTATAAACCATATTTTAATAAGGGAGAATGGAAAAACTATAAAAGAAAATATGACCAGAGATGCAAAAAGGAATAATATCCAGAGAGTTCGGATGGATTAAAATAGACATCTGATTATACAAATGTCAGATAATTTCAATTAAGAAAGAGAGAGACATTTAAAGAAACCAAAGTAGCTGAATATGGAATTCTGTGAGATAACAAACACAAATAAACAAAAAAAGAAAAATACAAAAAGGGACACAAAACCAGTCATACCAAACTATAAGGATATTTTTCAAAAAGTGTTGAGTCTCATAAAAACTACCACAGAAACAAATTATGCTTCAAGAAAAAAGAAAAAAAAAACAGTTAAAAAACTGAACCCCATTATTTAAGGAACATAGCAAAATGTTAATAGATGACATCAAGAAGACAAAACTCCTTCACTCTAATTTGCTTTCATAGTTTCTGTCAAGAAAAACTTTCTAAAAAGGTAAAATAAGTACAGTAACAACAACAAAAAGAACTGAATTTCGAAATAACCGTAAAAGGGTTGAGAGTTTTAATTATTTCCTGGCTTAGGCTGAGCCAATAGTGCTACAGATACATTTGACAGAATATGCAACATATGTGGGAACACTGTCACAGTATGAACCAAAGGACAGAAATGAGGATGAAGAAGCGTTTGAAAAACACTACCACTAGTGAAGAGAGATAAAGAAATAAGGACAAAAAGATGAAGTTAACTCTTGTGTGTTTATGCACGTGTGTGTGTGAAATTACATATGTATGTGTTTGCGTATGTGTGTGTAATTCTAATTCTATATATAGTTAATTTTTGGTTAACCAGAACAGTGTTCAAATCAATCAGAATATTATTTCCAACACAGACATTTTTGCCAAGTGCTTTTTAAAAAAACTGTAATAACATTATAAATGAACTAAGTCATGAGAACACAAGCAGATTTCTTGAGAGAGATAAACATGAGAATACCACATTTAATATGCACAGCTTGAGGGAAAACTGCCACCTCTCTATAAATTATAAAGTTCACAGAAGAGGAAGAATTTCAGCATAGAAGGCATGAATTTCACTTTAATCCACAATCTACATTAAAAACTATTGGAATATCCTCAGAAATATTTTAGAATTTTATATATCTTACTCTTCACAGTAGAAATGTGGGTTCAGCTAATATAACCTTTAGAGCTGGTTAAATGAATACTTCACATGCTAGCAAGGTTATGTGGCTAAACTAACACTGATATTCTTTTAAGATAAGAGAACTTAAATCTATATCATGAATTAGATATTTAAAATAGTTGCCTGTGCCCCATTCCAGACCTACAGAATTGATTTGCTTTTCTTTTCCCTTTTCCTTTATTTTCCTCCTTTCCCCAACTTCTGAGGGTAAAGCTCACGCATCCGTCTTGAAATGGGGGCTGGAGGAGCCAAGGAGGATGGAAAAACCTCCATAGGAGATTCTGATGCCTAACACTAAAGGATAATTTTAGAAGTATAAAAGCAGAGTCCGTCACCATATGATAACTTTTCTAAAAACAGGATTTGTCTTAAAACAGATGTTTAAAACAAAAAAAGAAAAAATGTGCAAATCACTAAGCAAAGGAGTGACTTATGAACTGCTGGCCCAAGTACACACTTAGCTTGACTTACAAAGATGTTATCTATTCATTCACTTACCACCTTAGTTATTTGTATGGGTAACAACACAAACAAAGGGATTTTAACAAATGTAGGTCCCTAACTATAGCTTAAAACGCCTTCACACCATGACATAAAATTTGACAGATCCTGAGTGCAAAAGGGGAAGACTGCTTGTTAATTACTTTTTCTAGGAATTGGCCCATAGATTTAACAAAGCTAGACAAATTGTGTAATATAAAGTATTATTTCTCAGGCTTTCAATAGCCACTTATAAAATGTTTACAGATGATTTTCTCTAATAGCTATTTAATTTCCAGTGAAATATAATTAAGAAATACAATTAAATTATAATTTAGCCAAAAAGAAAACTCTAATTTTTGATATGCATATAAATTATTCTGATACTCTAAAAGATGTCAAGATGACCCTGGTAATTACCAAGATGATTTATGAAAAATATATGTTATTGTGGATTTCCAGAAATAATTCAGAAGGCTCTTTAGACTCCAGCAGTAATTTTTTTGAAAAGTGATATATAACTGTTTATTTAGATATATATATATATACACACACATATATATATAATCTACTGTTGGTTAGTAAAAAGATATTCTGTACATTTAATATAATGCTTCTTTTATCTCAAAAAGCTATATCAATTTACCAGTTTATCTTAAATTGATACAATCTTGAGAGAAAATAAGGTAAACATAAAAAAATGAAATACTGGAATGCATCTCTTTTGACAATAAAACCATTTAGTGTTGAAATTTAAACTCTATCCCTTCAATCATGAAATACAAAGACCACTACATTTTTTTACCTACCATACGGCATATAACCTAGAACTTGTTATTAAAACATTTCACTTAAAATGTTAACATCCACTTGGATGTTAAAACCTAACATTCAAGAGAAATCGCATAAAATTCTTATGCGTAGAGTTGTTAATTCTTATTTATTTTGTGCCAATTCCTTAATTTTTTTAAGTTAATTTTTTTTTAGGGGGAGAGAATAGGCAAGGGAGTCTTTAATTTTCATTTTGAAATAACTTCAGGCTTTTAAAAAGTTGCAAAAATAATACAGATTGTTTCTACATACCCTCCACCCAGCTTCCCCAACTTCTATTACTGCTCCTGCTACTACTGCTGCTTCCACTACTAAGACTCAACAGTTATTCAGAAGTTGGTTATCTGCCAGACACTGTAATACAGAGATTATCTCATGTGATTCACATAATGCTCTAAAATGAGGATTAACAACTTCATTTCCTGATAAAATTAAAGAACCAAAAAGGTTAAATGACATGTTGCAGGTCACAGCAAATGGCAGAGCAGGGTTCTGAATCACAGATTACCTGATCCCAAAATTTGTGTTCATACCCACTAAGATATCTTACCCGACTTGGGCACTTATTGTCTTAACCCAGTATGTTATTCCAAGTAAAGGTCTTGTATAGAAAAATTAATTTTAAATAATAAAGATTTCACTTAAGAGGCATAAGAACAAAACCTATTTAATACTTTTCCTATCCTCACTCCCAATGTAAGAGACATTTCCTCCTAGTAAGAAACAGTTCCTTCTGAAGCTAATGAAAAGCTTGTGACCTGTCATATGCAAACCTTCCATAATGCATCATTTCAAAGGTGTTTTTTTTTTTTT
>NW_011888785.1:3093276-3096228 GCF_000151845.1 Pteropus vampyrus | reverse complement strand
CATCTAAAAGGGAGAAGATATTAAACCATGACTTTATTATATCAGATTTGTTATTTACCTGAGAAGCCTGGGAAAATACAGAGTGTAACACATGAAAGATGCAATAGCTCACTGCTTTTTAAAAGTATGTAACTGTTGTCTCCAATGTGCCTTAAAAATGTATTTTCACATGCAAATACATGATTAAAAAATGTGAGTAATAAGTTTATTGCTAGAAAATGAATATTAGCTTTGGCTGCCTTATTTTTAAAAATCTGTTTTCCAAAACAGAAATTGATGCAAGTGGAATTAGTCACAATATACTTCTGCCACAATTCAAGGCAATGAATAGGTACTGTAAGGAGATACTAAAAACAAACAAACAAACAGATAAACAGAAACCTCAAATAACTACCAAGTAACTATTTTAAATTAATTTTTTTAAAGATTTTTTAGGATTATTTTTACTTGCTCAGTTAGAATCCATGGAGCGAATTTGGAATCCATTATGAAGAAAAAAAAGAGAAGTTGCAAATCAGACGTATAAACCATATTTTAATAAGGGAGAATGGAAAAACTATAAAAGAAAATATGACCAGAGATGCAAAAAGGAATAATATCCAGAGAGTTCGGATGGATTAAAATAGACATCTGACTATACAAATGTCAGATAATTTCAATTAAGAAAGAGAGAGACATTTAAAGAAACCAAAGTAGCTGAATATGGAATTTTGTGAGATAACAAACACAAATAAACAAAAAAAGAAAAATACAAAAAAGGGACACAAAACCAGTCATACCAAACTATAAGGATATTTTTCAAAAAGTGTTGAGTCTCATAAAAACTACCACAGAAACAAATTATGCTTCAAGAAAAAAGAAAAAAAAAACAGTTAAAAAACTGAACCCCATTATTTAAGGAACATAGCAAAATGTTAATAGATGACATCAAGAAGACAAAACTCCTTCACTCTAATTTGCTTTCATAGTTTCTGTCAAGAAAAACTTTCTAAAAAGGTAAAATAAGTACAGTAACAACAACAAAAAGAACTGAATTTCGAAATAACCGTAAAAGGGTTGAGAGTTTTAATTATTTCCTGGCTTAGGCTGAGCCAATAGTGCTACAGATACATTTGACAGAATATGCAACATATGTGGGAACACTGTCACAGTATGAACCAAAGGACAGAAATGAGGATGAAGAAGCGTTTGAAAAACACTACCACTAGTGAAGAGAGATAAAGAAATAAGGACAAAAAGATGAAGTTAACTCTTGTGTGTTTATGCACGTGTGTGTGTGAAATTACATATGTATGTGTTTGCGTATGTGTGTGTAATTCTAATTCTATATATAGTTAATTTTTGGTTAACCAGAACAGTGTTCAAATCAATCAGAATATTATTTCCAACACAGACATTTTTGCCAAGTGCTTTTTAAAAAAACTGTAATAACATTATAAATGAACTAAGTCATGAGAACACAAGCAGATTTCTTGAGAGAGATAAACATGAGAATACCACATTTAATATGCACAGCTTGAGGGAAAACTGCCACCTCTCTATAAATTATAAAGTTCACAGAAGAGGAAGAATTTCAGCATAGAAGGCATGAATTTCACTTTAATCCACAATCTACATTAAAAACTATTGGAATATCCTCAGAAATATTTTAGAATTTTATATATCTTACTCTTCACAGTAGAAATGTGGGTTCAGCTAATATAACCTTTAGAGCTGGTTAAATGAATACTTCACATGCTAGCAAGGTTATGTGGCTAAACTAACACTGATATTCTTTTAAGATAAGAGAACTTAAATCTATATCATGAATTAGATATTTAAAATAGTTGCCTGTGCCCCATTCCAGACCTACAGAATTGATTTGCTTTTCTTTTCCCTTTTCCTTTATTTTCCTCCTTTCCCCAACTTCTGAGGGTAAAGCTCACGCATCCGTCTTGAAATGGGGGCTGGAGGAGCCAAGGAGGATGGAAAAACCTCCATAGGAGATTCTGATGCCTAACACTAAAGGATAATTTTAGAAGTATAAAAGCAGAGTCCGTCACCATATGATAACTTTTCTAAAAACAGGATTTGTCTTAAAACAGATGTTTAAAACAAAAAAAGAAAAAATGTGCAAATCACTAAGCAAAGGAGTGACTTATGAACTGCTGGCCCAAGTACACACTTAGCTTGACTTACAAAGATGTTATCTATTCATTCACTTACCACCTTAGTTATTTGTATGGGTAACAACACAAACAAAGGGATTTTAACAAATGTAGGTCCCTAACTATAGCTTAAAACGCCTTCACACCATGACATAAAATTTGACAGATCCTGAGTGCAAAAGGGGAAGACTGCTTGTTAATTACTTTTTCTAGGAATTGGCCCATAGATTTAACAAAGCTAGACAAATTGTGTAATATAAAGTATTATTTCTCAGGCTTTCAATAGCCACTTATAAAATGTTTACAGATGATTTTCTCTAATAGCTATTTAATTTCCAGTGAAATATAATTAAGAAATACAATTAAATTATAATTTAGCCAAAAAGAAAACTCTAATTTTTGATATGCATATAAATTATTCTGATACTCTAAAAGATGTCAAGATGACCCTGGTAATTACCAAGATGATTTATGAAAAATATATGTTATTGTGGATTTCCAGAAATAATTCAGAAGGCTCTTTAGACTCCAGCAGTAATTTTTTTGAAAAGTGATATATAACTGTTTATTTAGATATATATATATATACACACACATATATATATAATCTACTGTTGGTTAGTAAAAAGATATTCTGTACATTTAATATAATGCTTCTTTTATCTCAAAAAGCTATATCAATTTACCAGTTTATCTTAAATTGATACAATCTTGAGAGAAAATAAGGTAAACATAAAAAAATGAAATACTGGAATGCATCTCTTTTGACAATAAAACCATTTAGTGTTGAAATTTAAACTCTATC
>NW_011888785.1:3069118-3091641 GCF_000151845.1 Pteropus vampyrus | reverse complement strand
AAATATTGCTTTCCCAATTGTTAATGATATAATCTAACATTCTAGCTTATTTTCTTCAGTGTAACATGTTTTGACATATTGAGTTCATTAGCTAAGAAGTATACAGTACAATCACATTTAAAATATACCTCTATAACATCCAATTTGAGAAACAATGGTTATTTTCTAAATCTTATAAATGATTGATACAGATTGTAATGCAATTAAAGTGAGTACATTAAAAAAATCAAAACATTTGACAAATCAGTCAATGATATCAGACATTCAGATTTAAGCCAGGAGATAAAGATGAATAACAACAGAAATATATATGTTTTTGCTATCCTTTCAATAAGTAATAATGCATGGAAATTACAACCATAAATAATAATACCATGAAAATTACAATTATGGTTGTAAAGAAACCCAATCGAACATGTTTAAAAGAGAGAGAAACCTTCCAAACAAAATATTCAGCATAGTATTAGCTGAGTTATACTAAATACTAAGGTAGAGTCAGCAAACTTTTTCTGTAAAGGTCCAGATAGTAATTATTTTAGGTTTTGTGGTACAGAGTTTCTGCTGAAGCTATTCAACTCTGCTGTAATAGTGCAAAAGCAGTGACAGACAACAGAAAACTAAATAGGTGGCTGTGCTCCAGTAAAACTCTTAATAAATACAGGTGGTGGGCTAGATTTGGTCTGCAGGCTGTAATTTGTTGACCCCTGCTCTAGGGAAGGGAGTGAGGAGCTAAATAATAAATACTATATATGTACCTGGACTGAAGCCTTGTCTAACAGATGAGAAAACTTTATAAACGATTCATTAGCGTAAAAAAACTATAATAATAATATTATGATTATCTGGCATCTGGGCACCTTGGTCTAAAACAAAGTTATTTCTGGAGGTCCTAACAGCTTATGTAGTAAGTAACTTGTGAGACATGTTTTTTTATTCCACAAGAGAAATCTACATGCCTAGAATGCTACACATTAGAAATAGTCCCTCAGATCAATTCTTCTCTTGAATTATCCTGTAATTTTAGAATTGTTAGACTCATTCTGGACCATGGGTGGCAGCTACACACATTTACCTAAGAATTAAAATCTGCTAACTTTGGATATATCATGAAGAACTACTACCTACTGAATCAGAAACATTTATCTGTTAGTCTAGTACAAAAACTTAGCCTTTCCAGTAATGCAGAATGGACATGTGTGCCTATGTATATCATCTAAACCCAAAGAACCAAAATCCCTAGCACTTCTTATCAATAAACAGAAAAATATTATTTATAAATTACCAAGTAGACTGCACGTCACATCTGACATGCTACTCAAAATTTCTATCAACTATTACAGAAAAACATTCTTTAATAAAGAAATCTGCTGTATCTATGTGCTATATTAAAATGAAAACCTATGAATAATAATAAACATGAACTTACCTGCAAATATGCATTTAGATCTTTTTTTCTCTTTTCTAAAAAATCTCTATCCATATTATTAAAAGTCTTTTTACCAGGAAGCTTCAATATACTTGATAAATTTTCAAACTAGAAGGCAAAACACATTCAATAATCTTAATTTTTACAAAAAGAGAAAAGTATTTTCCAAGCAACAATTTTTCTACATATCAAAAGAATCTTGAACAGATCATTCTGCAATATATTTTATTAATAAAAAATCAGAAAATAGAAAAATATTGTCCAAATATGTCCAAATCACAGTTCCAATGTTATTTATTATGAAGTATTTTCAATTAAGGACAAATATACATAACTGATGAAGATGAGTGATGTTCACATGGGTTTCATTTTAATACTCTCATTTTGAGATTGTTCAAAATCCTAATACTAAAAGTTTCTAAAAAAAAAAATTCTTAACAACTCCTTGATTTGTGAATAAAGTATTAGCAAACAAATCTTTAAGGATCGAAATTATGAGTTCCTGGCTTGTTTAAAAATCACATTAAGAAATATTTTTTATACTGATGACTTCAATTCAATTAATCATTGTATTAGCTAATTATTAAAAGCAGAAAAGAACATTTAAAATATAGTTTACAGCTATATTAGAACTCTGTGCATATACAAGTGTAGTACAACACTGATACTTCTTCCCAACCGCATGAAAAATAAACTTAGATTACTACCAAAAAAAAAAAATAAGAGCCATCAGCATATATCTTACTTTTGTAAAACCACAAACACAAAGTAAGTGTTCATACTCTTAAGCTTAGCATTTATAGACTTAACACTTGGGTGTACCTTCAAAGGTCCAGATATGGAGTGATCTACAGATGTGCCTTGCTGAAGCAAATATTTTAACAATAGTAGCTGCTAACAGTAAAGTCATTTAGCTAGTGACTGTACCTGGCCAACAGCCTAGAATCTGAAACTTCAAGCAGCCTCATTGCTTTTCCAATGTGATACTTATTCCGAAGTGAAACAAACTTTCTAAAACCCTTCTTTGTTTAAAAACTCATTCGTTCCTGGTGCAGAGATTAAAGAGGAAATGGAAAGGTGCAGGATAATTTTCATCCACAATCTGGAAGATTCTGATAAATTATTACATGGAATGGCAAATCAGATGGTTGCTTGGAGCTATAATGTAAACAAGTTTATGTTCCATGTAAAAGGTAAAAGCAGTTCTTTTGCCCAACTCAGAGCAAGAAAAACAAAAAATTGCAAGGCAATTTACAGGGAAAATGTTATGCTGTAGTGATATTCACAAATTTGGTGATTCACACAAGTATGAGAATGGGTCCCCCTTGGATAGCAAACGGCCAATGTAGAACACCTGGTTTTATGAATTATTTATTTATTTTTTAAATCACACCTTATAGAAGTAAATTTATATTTTGAAGGTGTCCTAAAAGATATTTCCTGGAATATTACTTATCCACATTATCTTAAATTACAGGCTCAATTTTACAGAATTCAGAGTTTATTCTGGTGTTACTAATATGTTATAGACTGAACTGTAGTCCCCCAACAAGAAGCCCTAATCTTTAGTAATTCAGAATGTGACTGCATGTGAAGATTAAGTCTTTAGAGAGGTGATTAAATTTTTAAAAAAACTCTTAGGATGGGTCCTATCTAATCCGCCTGTTGTGCTTATAAGAGGAGGAAATCTGAATACACACAGAGACATGGAGGATGAGAGCACACAAAGAAAAGGCCATCTGAGGCCTCACCACAGTGAGAAGGGCAATCAACTGAACGCCAAAGAGAGATGCCTCAGGGGAATCCAAAGAGGCTGACACCTCAATCTTGGACTTCTAGCTTCCAGAACTGTGAGAAAACGAATTTCTACTGTTTAAGCCGCTTTCTACTGTTTAAGCCGCCCCGTCTATAGTAGTTTTTATAGCAGCCCTAGCAAACTAATACCCTAAGGGAATATAACAGTTTCCAGCAAAACAACAATTTATTTCAGAAACTTTAAAATATTAAACCTTATTAATAAAAATTAAAAAAATGAAATGTTACAATAGAGTTATTTTCTTAAAATCTAAACTAAACTTTTTAAATTGTCTGGAACAAAAGCATGTATGATTAATAGTTTTATCAAATATTGTTATAAAGAAAAGGAAAATGTTTACATTCAATATATATTAACTCATAAGCTTGGTATTTAAAAGATTATTTATAAGTACAAGTACAAAGTAGCCTATTCCTGAAAAAGCAATATATTTCCTCTGCCAAAAATTCATAAAATAAGTTAGAAATTTACCTAAAAACCTCACAAAACTTAAAGTATCTCCAGGTTTACAAAGGACTCAGATACTATATGTAAATCACAGAAATTCTAAAATCAAAGATTTTATCTTTCTACACTGACTATGTCAAGTTTAGATTCCTAATACACTTCTGGAAAATTTTTAAAGTGAGTTTGAAATTTTATTTTAGTAAGATTCAAAATGCATTTCTATCCAAGTACAGACTTCTACTCAGTTACTTCAATGCACACTTAGTGTCTTTTAAGCCACTACTAGTATTTTATGTATACTTACACACATTCACCCAGTAAAAGAGAAGTACACAGTATCTACTGGAATGCAAACTCCTAGGGGCAAGACCTTGAGTCTGTCTTGTTCACTGTTATACTCCCAGCACTGAGAACAGTGCCCAGCACATAGGAAAAGCTCAATAAATATTTGTTAAATACTGAATGGGTAGTTCAGGCCACTTCTAAAATAACATGACTTTTAACATTTTAATTATTTTCTTTTAATTTTATAAATCTTAACCATAAAATACCCAATTAGACTATTAAAAAATCTTTAAAGAAAATGATAGTTCATATATTTAGATTGGACAAAAGTTTACACCACAAAGTTTATCAACAAAATGAAACCTGTTTTAAAATAAAACTAATACTTTATAAGAGCTTTATGGAGTTAAAATTTGTGTCAAAGGGCTGTACTGTTACCAACTGGTAAATTACAAGTCTCTATATTTTCCTTCTGCTATTTTATAGGGGATTTGAGTTTAAAAAATACAGGTAAGGCAGAGCAAAAGGGCAAACAGCCTGAGTCTTATTTATAAATGCTTAGTATTTTTCTTAAACTTAAATTTTAATTCACAAGTTTAGTTTTTAATTGCTTAAGCTCTGTGAGCAATCTAAATACTTAAGTAATCACGTACTACTGTGATTTTATAGGAAACACACATTCAAAACACTGGCACTTCACCTGCACGGAGCCCTTTCAAAAATGAACTGTGCTTGATCAATTTCATTAAATTTCTGGTGCTGTACTGAAAGGGGAAATTTCTGTATGAACTGTTCTATTAATAAAGTTTTTAAAAAGTATGTCCTTCACTTATATTTGTCAATATGTAAACATAATATTTACATTCCTAGCCTAGAACATTTCAATTAGGCAATGATCCTTCCTCTTAGTAGTAGATATAAAATTAGACCTATTCACACAAAGAAAATTTTATATTACAGCAAATTCCCATTAATTTTTAAGTAAATAAAATTACTCTTAATGATTCTTAAAATTATCTTAAAATTTGTCATGTTTGGTTAAAGTGAGGATGAGAATATATGAAATATCAGATTTTAAAATAATATCAAACAAAATATTTGAAAAAGTAAAGTAATTATTTCTTCAATATGGGGCAGAATATTCTTTTACCTCTGCAAACAAATCAAGCGAAGCATGAAAGATGTATTCAATAAGAACAGAAAAAGACATGACCAAAGTTATTAATTTCCTTCTGAATATAACTCAAAATAGTCCTTTCAATATGAGCTTCTGAAGTGAGTCAACACTAACTTTGTTTTTAGTTTTAACCTATTAATAGTTTATTTCACACTCATTCGAAAAATATTTTAATGATATTACCATAGTGCCAAACATATTTTTCCCACTATCTTAACTGAAAAAGATATTTTCTGCTTAGTAAGCTAGTACAATGTCATTTCATAGTTTTAGACGATCCAATCAAATGTCATCATTAATTATTATAATTTTTGTCAGTTTAATACCAGGTGTATATTTACAAACCTTGAGTGAAATCAAAACCTCTTGAGAGTTAAATTTCATAGATAACCTACTTCAATTCATCTGCTGATATTTTATTTTTTTCTAAGGACAAGAAAAGATATTTAATAAAAAATAGAACAGAAATAATTTGCTTATATTATCTTTTTATTTATGATCTTTATACTTCTATAAAACAAGATCATTGTATTTAGTAAGAATTACAAACATGATTTGGTTAATGTTAAATTTAATTTAGGTTGTGGTTCTTAAAATAACTTAAAGAATCAAAGATTTAACTGTTGGATAAGACTGCCATTTAAAATGACTGTAGCACTGAATTACATTGCCAAAAAAACCCCACAAAATGTCCTATAGTGATCCCCATCTTTACTTTAAACCAAACCCAAATACTTTGCAATACATACACACACGCATGGACATGCACAAGCACGCACTGTTACAATGAGAAATATACATTCATTTTAATTTTCCAAGGTATATCACTGATATTTTGTCTAGTCCACAATGGTTAGGACTAGTTAGATTTATTGGTTATATGCTCAAAGTCATTATAACATTTATGCTGATTACACAAAAATTCTTACCTTATTTTCTTTTATTAGCTTTGACCAATACCTTAGCATCCTCAGAACTATTTTAATCAAACACTGAATCAGAAAACAATTTAAAGTACACAAACTTTAAAAACCTCATTACCTGTTCAGTGATTCTCATGTGGAAGTCATGGAAGTCACTGTAACGACGATAGGTTTTCCACATCTCCTCACTGTTTAGATTGCGCCGATGTACAGTGATGGCATATAATGCATATGTCTTGCCATGATCGTTACAAACGCCTGCCACAGCATATGGGTCATAGTCAGCATATACTAGTCATTTAAAACAAAATGAAGAGGAACAAAAGACACAAAAAGGAGGAAGATGAAGAACAAAAACAAAACGGACAACATGAAATGAAGAATTTGAAATGACAGACTGAGACAAAAGGATGTCACCATAGGACAAAATAGATCCCCATCCTCTCTACTCATATCTACAAGGTGTTATTGATGATGGCAACATTGCAAAATAAACTACGTGTTTATGATGACACTACCAACCACACGGTGATGTCTACTTTGGACTGTTATCTCAAAGAGCTTTTACTCATTATTCATTATGATATCACAGTACCCCTTTTCACAGTATAGTTTTAGAGTCTTAAATTTAATAGAGGAAAAATAACAGAAACAAAATAATAGCCTTCACTATCTAGTATTATTTCAATTAAAATCTCTTCAACTAACCAGAAAGCAAAAGCCACAGGATTAAGATTTATCTACTCCTTTGGCAAGTCTTTCTCATTTAATAATATTCAACAATTTACAAGTGTAGTGTATTCTGGAGATTTTTCTTTTAAAGGCATTTTTCTACTAGCCTGCCACAAACAGTCCAAGTCTGGGGGTCTCTAAAATCAAAACCTGTTCACGTTTTGTACTAATCTTAAGAGATACCCTTTGAATATTTTTTTTTAAATGTGTCTTTCCTATTTTCCATTTTCCAGTTTTTTGTATTGTATTCTATTCTAGATCATTTCTTCAGGTCTCCAAAAGTTTAGTGAGTCTCCACTCATCTGCATTTGGTCTATTTTTTAATCTATCCACTGACCTTAATTTCAATCACTGCATTTTTTGACTTCTACAATTTTACTTGGTTCTTTTTTCTCAGTGTTGCATTCTTATCTCTGTGAGTATGCAGACATTGTCGCAGGCTGGGAGACATGTGGACTACGCTCACCCAAGGACAGCTGAGCCTCGGCCTACCCACCTTGGTGAACAAACAGGCATTCAGTTTCCTGCGGGTGACAGATTCCATTTCCAACCTTGATCTTTGCTTTCTTTGTCCCCCCCCAACCCCCCCCTCCCCTCCCCGGACAGTAGGCTCAAGTTCTCTAGTTCTGCTTTTCACATCAAGCCACCCTTTGTGACTCTGGACTTTTTGCAAAGGATTGGGTTCCAGCTTCCCATGGCCTTAGCCCATCCTGTCTTTTCTAAACTCAAGGACATAAAAGTGCTATGAAGACGAAGACAGTAGTCTTCACACTCCTATGAGGCCTAGGTTTCAACAACTCTTCACTTCCCTAAATTTGTTTTTCCTCATGGTCTATGATGGTCTGTAGATTTCCCTGTTCAGCTATTTTTATTTTATTGTTTTCAGCCTTTCCACATGTGGGAGATAGTATACTCTATACCAGTTTAGCCTACCATGTTGATCAAAATTACTCTTCTAATAATAGATTACACTGATCCACACTGTGAATAAAAAAGTGGCCAAGTTTGAAGCTGACGAGATTTTTTCTATTTCATATATAATTAAGAAAAGAACGGTCTGTTTAGCTTTTCGGTAGATTATTTTAATCACATAAAAGCTAGAAATCTTTACTGGCAAATGTAGTTGGATAGAAACCTTTCTCAAGCTTCATCAAAATTTTTCTAAGATCTGTACTTTCTACTCAAAATTGCCTTCTTTCCCTTCCCATCTAATATCAGTGTTCCCTATTTGATAAAGTATAAAACTAGGAATAGACTTTGTCATGTTGCTCTCAGGGGCTTTAACTATAGGTAACACTAGTTTTCACTGTTCACTTTTTCCAATCACCCTTCCCTCAGAGATCTAAGCAGAACAAACTGCACAACACTTTCATTGTGTCAGAGAACTGCTACCACTCAGTGGAGTCAGCATGGCAGCCAGGGAATGGCATTACCAGTTGCGTTCAAGATAAGTTTGGGGAGGAAAAATAGAAAGCAGACACCAGTTAGGTAGCAAACCATACCAATTAGGAGTTAACAAGAGCAAAGAGAATAGCAAGAAATAGAAAAAGAAAGAAAATAGGAATGTAAGAGAACATCCTGAAAAAGAATAATCAGATTTGTCACAAACATAAGCAGGGGAGATCATGACCAGGATGCATGCACAACAGGAAGAATAATGAGGTTATTATAAAAGAAGTAGAGAAGACAAAAGGTAATTTAGTTCTAAAGGAAGATAAATGAGGTTACACATACTGATTTTGAGATGATGGTTGAGATAGTATAATGGAAATAGGTTTTGTTTTCATTCAGACAACACGGCAGATGATGTGCAAAATACTTGTGATTAATCCATAACCAGTTAAGAAACAAGGACCAGAATATAAATCAATCTCGTCACTAAGCACATTGATTCATTTAGCCAATATTTTTTTAAAGCAAGATTTCTCAAGGAAGGAAGCAGTAAGCACTAGTCCATGGACTGACCACTCCCTGAGTAGCATTGCACTAGACTCTCAGTTCTACTTCCTTTAATAAAGATGTTAAGGACACAGGATCTAGACTCAAAGAGATTCTGGAGTCCAACTGGTAAAATAAATATTTATAGAACAGTTATATATCATGCTTACCATGTAATTACTAATGTAATGAGTTAATTAGTCCCATAACAACCCTATGAGGTAAGTATTATTTATTATTTTTAGTATCCCATTTTATAGATGAGGAAATTGAAGTACAGAGAAGTTAAAGAATGGGTCCCAAGTTCACCCAAGTGTTAAGTAGCAGAGCTGGAGTTTGATCTCAAGCACTTTGGACAAAAAATTGTGCTCTTAACCACTATACCATGCTGTTTCTTTAGTATTTATACCTGTCTAACAGAAATAACAATTTACTAAAAATGCTTAGCATAGTGCTTCCATACATTTTAAGAAGCTAATAAATACTTGTTAAATAAATGGAAAAGGCAGCTAGAAAAATCAGAACCCTTAGAGAAGAGAAAAAGCCACGTAACAAATATGGACATGACTGTCTTCCTCTAGACATAAAAGTTTAAGGTCTTTAAGAAAGAAGTAGAAGGACAAATACTAAACGTTTGTACTTTAATAAACGCTTTCACATTTGGAAGACAGGTCAAGAAAGAAAACAGGTTTATAAAGGACTTAAAACTTTAAGGGAGGTAAAAGTGAGACAACTGTATCAAAAGCTAGAAAGAAAAGCAACAAGACCTCTGGTTTTATTGAAAAGGGTGTTAGCTAATGACCTTTAATAGCAGAATAATGTTTGTAAAAGATAAAGGAACAACTGAGACAGCAATTATAGATAACTTATTCCAGAAATTTGCAGAGAACAGAATGTAAAATGAGATTCCAGCTCCAGTAAGAAGCATTAGAAAGAGAGTAAATAAAAATAGATGCAAATTATCTTTCAAACTACATGTAGACTATAAATCTCATTTCAGTATCTAAAATGTAAGCAATGGAATTGAACTGAGGTATATACCTCAGTATGTTTACATTTCTATATGTAATCTGACAAAACACTCCTATATTCTAGGATTAGTAAGAGGCCAGATAAGAAAACCATCATTATCTACTACATATTGACCTTTTCTAATAACCCAATGATAATGATGAAAGTTGGGTTTTTTTTCTCAGTTCCCTAACCATTTTGCACATGTGCTGATTGAGACACAAAATTTTAGGTTTCTCGCCTCATCCAAGCATGTCTAGAATGTCTGTAAACTCATACTTAAAAGCTTCATTTACCCAGTTATCTAATCTGGCTTTGCATGCATAAAATAAATACTGAACTAAAATTGCTCCAAAATGATTTAATGAGAATTATGCAGATGATTATCAGCTAGACACAAAGAGGAAAAGATTGGTTTCAGAGTTTATTAGCACCTGGCAAATGCTTAGAATTTGAGCTTTTTAAAATGTCAACAGTGACAACCTTTGAGAAAGGAAATACCCACAAACATGAGTAAATCAACATCATAGAATTTAATGAAGAACATGCTGCAGGGAAAAAAAAGTAACTTAAAAATAGGACTACAGAATAGAAGAATGGTTTTTAAAAATAAATGTGAAAAATAATGTAAGGGTAATAATAATTAATAGCTTTTAAGTAATAAATATAACACAAAGTCTCTTACCAGTGTCTGAAATGTAAGCATGAAGCTGTACTAAGTCATCAGAAGATACATTTGAAAGGTCATCTAAAGACTGGGGGGAAAAAATCAACAAACAAGATTTTTTAACTTTATAGGAAAAAAGAGTTTAAAGAATTCTACATCATATATGCATTATTCATCTTTGCCCCATGTAAGCTTTATAGTATTTGTATCCTTACTCCTCAACAATAATCCCACTATTTATAGAGACAGAAGAGAGAAAAGCCAAGATGAAGAAATTATAAAACAATTTAGAAATCAACTTAATAAATCAGATTACTTCTTCATTGCTTGTTCATATACTATAATTTGCTGCTTCTCGGTTATATTCAATACATGGCAAAAAAAAATGTGGATAAAAATAAGAGGACATATTCTTGTTAATGTTTCAATTTTTTAAAATGTTGAAATACAATAGAGCCAACTCTGTATTAACACTTTTATTAACTTAGAAATCATTTTACTTTGACTAATAATAGCACCTACATTATAGGGTTATGTGAGGTCTAAATGAGAAGATGTGTAAAACATTTAAAAGACTGTCTAACTTAAAAAATGTTAGCTATTATTTTGATTACTTAGTAAATGAAGTGAATCTATGGCTTAAGATAGATTTTACATAGTTAATTTCTAAAAATTAATTTCATACAATTATTACTGATTGATCCACAATGAATCTTTTATAACTGTGGCCTTTGGGTCTAAATTAAAAATTTTTTTTGCCACATATACATATACCTACACATACAGAGAAAAGAACATAATCACATAATGAAGACAGAAAAGGGTCAATACAATAGGCTTGAAACTGCTTTCCTTAGAAAGGACAGCTTGCAAGGCTGGCCCCTGGATGGCATCTGAAAATTCAGATTTAGGGAAGGTTGCCACCATTCCCTAACTGCTAAGAGCAGCTCGCATGGCACAAATTGTATGTACAACGTGGTTTATGCTGAACATCTGCTTTCCTTCCGGGAACCTGGAATTTTGGTACATGCTAGGCAGAGGGTGTCTATGTGACCTGGTTCCAATAAAAACTCTGGGTACTCAGGCTCAGGTGAGCTTTCCCAGTGGCCACATTTCACACGTGTTGTCAAATTCATTGCTGGGGGAATTAAGTTTGTCCTACGTGACTTCCAAGGACACTTCTTGGACACTTGTGGCTGGTTTCCTCTGGACTTTACCTCAGGCACTTTTTTCCCTTTAATGATTTAGCTTTATATCCTTTCACTATAATAAGTCCTAGCCATTAGTATGACTATGCCAAGGCCTGTGGTTCCTCCTAGTAAACCACTGGACACAGGAGTGGTGTTGGGGAACCTCTGACACACAGACATTATGTGATTCAGATACATTTTATAATTTAAAATCCATGGGATCTGAATGAATTTTGGAGTTCTAATGTAATATTACCACTTATTACTAAAAGAGTCATCTAACTTGAATGCAGCTATACTTATGACATAAAGCCACTTAAGTTAAGGCAATTACATTCTAAGAAGCCAAAAGTGTATCTACTAAAGACTGATCGTTAAGAGAAGAAAAATGTGTTAATTTCATACAGATAACCACGGTACTTCCCTGGACACATCAACTGGGAGAATCATTAAATTAAATCAGGCCTAGGCCAGGCTTGACCTCTGTCCGGTACAATACGAGACTTTAGCCATATCAACTAGTCTTTCCTGCTTTCCTGCATCTCAGTTTTCCCAGTGGTATAATGGCATAATATCTGCTCTATGACTCTGTCACAATATAATGTGAATGAAAATACATTGAAAAGAAATAGAAAGCACTATTTTTAAGTGCTCATATGACCTACAGTAAAACACTATGATAGAAAAAGCACAAAGATTGCTTTAATATTATTTTTATGTGAAAGAAGATACAGAGGAAATGGAGTAGTCTACCAAATTTAGATTATCTACTCTGATTTTCTTCCAATTATAAGCCAGCACAGGGAACATAAAACAATCAACTTTTTCACTTGATATTAGCCAAAAGGCTGAGAAGTGATCACAATCAACTTTCTCAAAAATGCATTATTATTATTATTATTGGTAACTTTCCCTTATAGGTAGCATTTAAACAGCTAAATGCTACTTGTTATTTTAAACATGTCAGCATCTTACACTTTGCAACCCAGAAGTTAGCAAACTTTGTATATAAATGTCTTTTTAGCATGCTTAAAATATACAATGAAGATTATTTTCATTAAGTATGATGAAAACAATGTGATAAAATGTCTCTTAAACATTAGTCACACAGTTATAATCACATGTAATATCAAGTAGACTACATAAAGTTACAGTTGGTGAAAGAATTATTAACTACGGAACTACATTCTGATTTGGAACTGTTAAGTATTGATTAGTAAAAGAAAACTGTGATTTCTAAACAAGTGCATTAATGCTGTCCAGAAATAAAATGCAGCGTGTAAAGTAACCCTTGGGTTAAGAGTTGTTGAATTTGAGAAAAAAGAAAATGAGAAAACTGTTTGTTTTAATATTATGCTAAGACAAAAACAGAAGATTCAAATTTACTATGATTTCAGCAAACATCACTACAAAGGCGTTGCTACAAAAGCCAATCTCAATTGCAAAATGAGTAAAACACCACACATTAAATATTTTCTGTGTTTAGTATATTGAAATAAACTTACATGATCTAAGTTATAATCTTAAAACTATTTTTTAAATGCAGCTATCCACTAAAATTTGTCTATGTATTAAAAAATGAATCCAAAAATCTCCACCTGCTGAAAGGCTGAATTTAATTGATATATCTGAAAAACAAAATATCACAAGTCACTGACTTCAAGTATAACTTTTTCAATCCAGAGACTGTTCTGGCTTATATCTCGATGTGACAAAATGGATTTCTCTCATTTGAAAAAGTATTCCAGATATGGAATAAAGAAAAACGTATTTTTCACTAGGTCAAAAACTTGTTATAAGCACTACAAATGTGAATACTATAAAACTGCAAATCAAGAAAAGTTTTGTCGCATTGGAAACTTTCTATATAATGAACACTATTGCTCTAGTATTTTAAAATGACTCATTAGTGCTACTGTAGGCAGTAAATTTATGACATAAAAATGTCACATTTTCTTCATGCTCTAGGAGTGTTTCCTTTTTGTTATAAGGCTATGGAATATAACAACTAAATAGTAATAATACCACATGATTTAGGAAAACATTTTAAATGTTACAAAATATCTGACATAACACTATGGCTGATTTGTGTAGTATTCTGTTAAAGGCTATACTTTCTATAGTAATAGAACATTTAGTCAATAAGATTTTAGATATAATGTAGTACAGAAAACATAAGATAATGGACCTCTAAACAACTTAACTATTACAAAAAGTCTGAAGAATAACTAATATAAGTAGAAGGAAAAATAAAGCAAACAATCTCCCCTTGTACCCTGCAACTCTGGACTGAAGCTTCCATAAAACATTGATATTTTTTCCTGGAAGCATTTTATGAAATGTTATTTAATGATAAGGATGGATATATACTATAAAAGAAATGAAATGTTTATTATTTCACATTTTGCCTTGTATATATGAAACATCAATGATGGTTTATATGCTAAAAAACATGTCATTCTTAAGGCTGTATTCATATGAATTAGCTGCTAATTGCTTAATTCACTGTAAAACTCATGCTTAAAATTTTTTTTTTACAACCACCTGAATTTATTACACTGTAGACTTTAAGAAATATCTATAAATTTTCATATATCTTAATTAGTTTTATATTTCTTTTCTAAATACAAGAGAAAAAATGATGTAAACATTTTTATTTCATAAATTTACTGCTTATCATAGCACTAACTGGTCATTTTGAAATACTAAATTTTGAGATTGAAAATAATGAAACCAATTTTTTTTATCGAATGTAACTGAAGTTGTGACCTATGCTCATTTTTAAAAATGAAAGTAAGTTTCCTTTTTAAGTTCTAACTTATAGATGCCTAATATGTGAATTTAATATTTCTTTAAAAGCTTAATTTCTTATAACACTAAAGGATGATTTGGGGGCTTCTAATATATCGTTTACTTACATATGTTAAGGCTCAGTCTTTCATATTATTTTCAAGCCATTTTAATAATTAAAATAATTATAATAGTACTTACCAAATTTATGCTTCCTGTAGGAGACCCATTAAAAGATTCTGTAGGAAGGGAAATTCATCTTAGTATATAGTAAAAACCTTTTGAAACGGTTGCTTTATCTAAGTTTCAAATACCAAGAATGAAAGTCACACAAGCCAAGACATAACAGAATAGTACAGAAAATTGTGGTATACTACTCCCAAACACTTGTTCCCTTAAGGCCCATGGTTTACAAAGCCAGGAATTTCAGTGAAAAAAAATATATATGTACATAAGTTACACACACACACACGCACGCATTCATGTACAAGTGAGCAATTATTAAATATTTTATCCTCATAGTACCACATTAACTTGTCTCATACAATGTTAACATGAGGAAAACACTGCAGAGTGAAATCCATCAGGATATGACAGATATTTTGTTATTTCTGTCTCAATGGATTAAGAAATATTACAAATAAAATTATTCTTTAATGTGAAGAACAGGTTGATTTTTGATATAGCTATTAAGTCTATTTATCCTTGGCAGATTTGGCTCAAAAACATTAAAAGTCTAGATTCTTAAATCAATATATAACTAACAGAACAAAAGATATGTAAAACTCCATATGCAATTCCATTTGATTAAAAAGCAACTCACATTATGTTTTTAAATGAATATTAGAAAGTCAATTATACATTATTAAAATTAATGTCTTTTCCTTCAAGGTTTTATCTATATCTGAGCAAATTAAGTTACCAATTAAGATGCCCTTCTGTTAAAACCACAAATGAATAGATAGGAAAGAAATATTCATATAGTTTTAATGTTAATGTATGGTTTCTAAGCACTTAACAGATTACTTATGAATTTGGCTCTCTAAGGGGGTCTTCAAAGCAAATTTCTATGACTTTCAGAAAAAAGCAGTTGGTGTTCCTTTCCAACTTCAACAATTCTACCCAAGAACATTTCCAGGTTCCTCAGATCTTTGGTCACAAAAGGTGAGCAGGAAATTTCACTTAGGATTACTCCTTAGTTAATAGCAAGGTGATAATTAAATGAATAAACAAACAGTTCTCTACTCTCTTCATTCAACTATCTGCCTCTTATTTCTGTGTTCTGCCCATCTCTTAAAATTTCCCACCAAGAACAAGTCAAATTAAAAGAAAATCATAAGTAAAACAAGGCACAGTTTAATTTCTTGATCATCAATAAGAATATGCAGTAATAGAGTTTAAAATCTATCTAGGTCCATACTTAATCAAGAATTTGATAACTGCCTATAAATATTAGAAAACTAAAAAAAAGTAGTTTGACACGGTGAGAAAAATGTGATTGAAATAAAAATTTTAAATAGAAAGCATATTTTAAATATTTTTAAAAACTGTAATACCTCATTTTCATAACAAAAAGAAAATATCTATTTTTAATATAATTTAAAGCTGAACCAACTAAAAGCAATCACAAATAAAGAGAAAGAGAAACAAGGGGAAGAGGAGAGGAGATGAGAGAGCATGCATTAGCAAGCCTTTCAACTACCTACCTATTGAAGTTTGGTTAAATAGGAATGAAATTTATTCCCCAGCAAAGAAAAACCATCAGAGGATACTATCTATCACACATGATAAGACTTGGCTCATTAATTTTAGGCTCAGTTGTGGCCTGCATCTTTTAAAAATCAGCTAAACGTTAAACACTGGATTAGACATTTATTTCAAAATGTTTGAAAAGTAGCCAAAATTTCATGTCTAAAATACGAAGTGTCAGGAAGCTTAATTTTAAAAGTCAGAAAGTGAATGTATAACATTTTTGATTAAACAATCGTATAAAGAAAATCATAAGCATTACTATCTGAAAATGTTGTCGTAACTGCCTAAAATCTAAACACTGACAAAGACAATACACTTAACAGCTATTTTTAATAATAATGTTTCATATTTTACCCAACATTCAATGCACTTTTTTCAAATGGTTTCAAAAAAAGGGCTAGGTAATTTCTCAGTGATAAAACATAAAAGCTCATCAATTAGGGCACTGAATATTAAAAAGCAATGTCCTAGAAAAACAAAAGATGCATATGTATGTAATTCCAAACTACAACCAATAATTCCAGTGTGAGGGGTTACTCAATGACTGATGTATAAGATAAGTATATTTTCTTCAGATCAAAATAAGTTGCAGAAAAATTTTTTAAAAATCTACTTTGTATTTTAAGTAAGAATGAGGTTTTGGGAAGTTTGAAATGGCTTGTAAGTAATTTGCTTCCATTAGTTGCATACAAAAAGACTGGCTAGAAAGATATAAATGGAAGCTAAAGGTCAATTTAGAAGACTGTGAAAGAGTTCTTACACTACAGCATTAAAAGCTACTCCCAAAGAATATATTGCTACTATCACCATTTTAAATTACATATTACTTAGAAGTTCATACAATTAGCTGATTATGATTCAATTTATCTTTTTTCACTCTGGATCATATAGCGAATACCACGAAATTTCTGAAGTAAATAAAATAACAAAATACCACGAAATTTCTGAAGTAAATAAAATAACAAAAATATTTATAGTATGTCCTTTCTGGAAGTAGAGTTGCTACCGCAAATTTCGTAGTAGCTCTATCAAAGATATTTCAACAGATATTAAATGCAGATATACTACATAGTAAATTTGTAGTCCACTGAATTTTACTATTTAGATCCCACAGAAGTAGTCTTTAAAAAAAAAAAAAGAACCTTCCTTTATTATGCAATCAAATCCAGTTAATAAAATAGTATTCCAATTTTACAAATAAATAAGCCAGAAAGAGTATTAATTTAAAAACCTAAGATATTAGATCAATAACCAATATAAAAGTTATTAAACTCTAAATGCAAACTTCTGTAACTAGATGTCTTAGGTTATTTGAAAAGTAAAATCTCACTAGTGTAGACAACATGGAAGCAGGTAAAGAAGGGAGGCAAGGAAACTTCCAAAATAGAGGTATTTTTTAAAACAGTGCTCACTACCTAAAAGATCTATTGTATCTCCAACCCCAAGTGGTCCTGTCCATAAATCTATTCATAAGTAAATGATTATAATTAAAGTACTTTCTTAAAATATTAGTCAAGTTTTTCCCATTAACTTTTTATTTACATTGCTTATTTGCTTGGTAGAATATACCAGAAAGTTTATCAAACCCTAGATATTTAATCAAGGATTAAGTAAGTACTTCTGAATTGGATCACAGGTAAAATGGTCATTGGGCCAAAGAACCTGGAGCTTCAAGGGCTGCCTCTCACTATTCTGAGATAACTGATTATTTACTACCAATAAAACAGATATTTGTGTTTTAGTTTATAAATCATTTTCACATACGTAATTCCATTTAACTCTGACAATAACTCAGAGCTAAGATATTATGAGAGAAGAATATTATTCCAGATTTACAACTAAGAAAAATGAGGCTTAAAGAAATTAAGTTTGGGCACTGTCACACAGCTAATAAATGGTAGACCACGAGTAAAATGTAAACACTCTGACTCTTATAGACTGCTTTTCTTCACTACACCAAGCTGATATTATCTTCATTTGAAAATGAAAGATTGTAATAAATGATTGTTATAGCTTCTTCCAGTTTATACTGTACAGGATTTGGAAAAGGGTATAATTAAAGAGAGGAAAAACTATATAAATATTTTCTAACGCTTTTATAGTTGATTGTACACTCTCAGAATCCTTTACTTGTTATTCCCATTTAATCTTCTCAATAATCCTATTGTTAGTCATAAACATTACTTACAGTAAGAACATCTGGGTGACAAAACTAAAGAAAACATTCTTTTTTAAGAGTTCAAGCTTCTATAATTATACATTCTAATCTGTTATTAAATTTTCAACATTTTATTTTAGTATAGTAATTAAACTATCATTCATTTATAGTTTTTTAAATATATTAAAATTTATATTTGGGCTTCAAGAACATATTTGGGCTTCGAGAACATCTACATCTATATCTATCTATCTATCTATATCTTTATCTATATCTATCTATATCTATACAAATGTAAAATATATGCCACCCACGTCCATATTTGGGCTTCAAGAACATTTTTTGTCTTGTCTGAAGGTCATTTTTTTTTTGGTGATAAATATATGTCTCATACATATAGATATAGATATAGATATAGATGTGTATATATATATAAATGTATTATATGTACCACCTACCTCCATCACCATCATCTGAGCCTCTGAAACTAGGATCTTTTAACATATCCAGCTCAGCTAACATACGTACATAAAGTGCATTTTGTCTGAAGGAAGGATAAAATCTTTCATCTCGTAGCATCAATTCATATACCTATTGAATAAATGAAGATATTCAATCAGTAATACAGATAATGTACTGATTTACACTAATAACATTTCACCAAAAGCTAGACTGAGGTCTTGCTATAATGAATCACAGGATTCATATTTACAAGATGTCAGCAATAAGACTAAGTCACAACTAATGACTTCTTCTGGTCCCTCCAGTACCTAAATTGCACTGAGAAGAATCCTACTGCAACGCAAGTAACAAGACAGCAGTAAACAATGTTCTAGGAAGTAGTGTTCTCTAAGAAACAAGGCCACATAAAGGCTCAAGGCATATTATTAAAATAAATTTAAGTGATGTTATTTACACATCATCAATTCATGAAAGTCTAAGGCTGTATATCTGTCTCTTCAGTCAAGTTTGAATAAAACAGCCCAAAATAAGCATCCTCTTCATCTGTCAATTAAATAAACAAAACTGGACTACCGTTTTGTAATTAAGATGTATTATTATCACAACTCATCTTTTTAATTATCTTTCTTTTATAATTTGCAATACCTTTTTACAAAACTAATTACATACATATAGAAAGATACATTTCTTTTCAAGAAAGGTCTAATAATAAATGTTGTATATAATACCTTTCTTTGAATGTCATCAAAGATTTCAGGAGTTGGATCTTCATGATTCAAAGTATCTGCTAATTTTGCTACCAAATAATCATCAACAGTAACTCTTGGAGATGCCTAATAAACAGAAAAATAATAGTAGTAATGATCTTTGGAATTTTTAAACACAAGTTAAGCCTTGTTAGATGGAGAGTTAAATAATGGAATCGTATTATTGAAAGTAAATGGCAGAAAATCTTTCCTTTTTAAACAATGCTTTGATGTTTAAGAAGGCTGAAACCAGCTAAAACCTTCTTGTCATCATCTACTATATGGTATACTGGTAGACAAACATTTACTCAATATGCAAAATGGAGATACTACTGCATAAGGTTATTATAAAGAATAAAAGGCACATAAGCACAATGTCTGGCACACAGGAAATGCTGTTAGTAAGAATTAGTTTTATGCATTCAGCAGTTGTGGATTGTGTATTTAACATAATAGCTAAAAGAATAAGCCATATTTGTTACTTATCATTTAACATCAGAAACGATTGTTTTGAATGGCCTTTAAAAAGACTATGCTTATCCTAAATCTGGTTTTATAACACTGCAGCGAAGTTCCAGTGTGATATGAGAAGGAAAAATCTGAAAATTTCATCTTTCCAATAACTTCCAAAATTTGATATTCAAAGTGAAAAATTATTTTACTGAAAGAAAAAAAAGACTGAAAAGCTAGCAAAATGGCCATCTTTAGTAAGTCAACTTCTGAATTTTCTGAAAGCTCTGGAAAGTAAAGAAGTGATAAGGATGGTAACTCTTAGAGAAACTAGCAAAAGAATGCATTATTTAAAATTACTCCATGCTATCCAGTATCTAAGAAACAGAATAAATCAAGAAAAGAAAAAAAAAAAAAAAGGAAGTAAACAGCAGGATATAAATGTGTATAAAAGAGTTACGGAACTTCTAATGCTCCCTTGTTAATTCAACATCCTTGTTAGTAAACCCAAGTAAGTTGTGTAGTCGTTTTGTTTTGGAGGGGGAAAGGGTACTTATTTGTTGTTTGTGTAGAGCAGGGTATGGTATGTGGTTTATGTGTATGTTTTCCCCTGAAAAAGTAACAGAAGAGCTAAACAACTCCAAGTATATCACAAAGATTAAGAGAAGACGATGTTAGTTGGTTTTGTCCTTTCTTTTACCCTCTAAGCTCACTAAACTCAATTTCTAATAAGAAGAGGCAAATTTGAAAATAACATTTTATATGTATTTAGTTTAATTTTTCTTATGAACTCAAGTGCACAAATTTGTATTAAGCCTCCCTGGTATAGGGCAACCAAGGCATTTGAAGCACTATCATGGGTCACAACTAACCAGAATTCCATACTCAAAAAAAGTAATATAAAAGAAATGTTTACATACATTTTTATATTTTCACATAAAAATACAAAAATGGGTGTTTTTCCTAAATTATGTATTAATTTGTGTCCTTTACTTTTCTATTAGACAAATGTGGTTATTTAAACAAAACAATAGGACTAGTTAACAGTGGCAATTAGTAATTAATAGGACTAAATAAACAACTAATATGTTTGAGAAAAATATAATAATGTATTTATGCTTCTCTCCTCTTATGCAGAAATTTAACTTTTTAAAACTCTTTATTAGATATTTAAATATTATAGACTAACTACTGTGTAGTTCTAAAATACGTAAGTGTAAGACTTTTAAAATTAGACATATAAGAGAACAGATATTATCATGTTTAATAAAAAACAACTACATTTCTTTTAAATATCCCATAACCCAATGGGATATTTTTACTTTGTGTGTTTCCTTTTTTAATAAAATTTTCTGATCTGCCTGAAGCCTTTAAAACATCCTTTTCTTTTACACAGCAGTATAACTGAGTACAGTCAAATGTAAAATTCATTTTGACTTTCAGCTCTGCTCTTAAGTCTACTTATTTCTCTTACCAATGTGATGACATCAAGTTAAATATTCTTCAATAAAAATCATTTAGGCACAGAACGATGGAATCTTTATTATGAAAAATAGCAGGTTTTTAGAGCTTAAGGATTTGTTTCCAGCTCTTCAAAAAATGTCCACCTCCTTTGTATCTACAGGCTTGTTTGAGAGACCGGCTTTGTCACTCAGGTCCTTTGCATTTGTGAATTCATCATATAAGCTAACCATTTCTAAAATGCCCATTTTAAAATACTTCAAAACATAATGAAAGTCATCATAAGTTAAACTTCTCCTTCTCAAGAAAAATGATTTTAAAACACACAGATCCTTTAAATTTGAGAAGACTGAAGGTAGATTCTAAATAAATTAGTTTTAGTAAATAAACAGAAAATCCTATTTAAGCTGGCTGTCACTTTCTGGTGATATTTTTTTGAGTTCTCAATAGTCTGATTTCCAAAATCTAAGTCTTTTTTTTTTTTTTATTGTATGAGTTTTTGTTATAGCCTACATGTAAACATCTCAGGTCCATCTATCTTTTTTAAGACTCCCTTTAGCCTCTTCAAAGATCATTCAACAGTTTTGGAGAAAAAGCATATAAATTTCTGTTTACTGTAATTTTCACCACACTCATTCTTAATGTATTTTCAAATTAAATAAGGATATTATTCTTGTCGCATTCTTTGAAAATATGATTTTACTGCAGGCCAACATTTTAGCATCTTTTTTATGACTGGCAACAATGATACCTATCTGGAAGGCAAATGTTTATGAAATTATCTCCTCACATTTTTATAATCTCAAAAATCTCATTGCTTTTACATGTTTTGAAACAAAAACTAGCCAAAAATTTTTATTACAAAAACCTCACTATCACAAGTAAGTAAATGATATCCCCTTTTAGCAGTTGTGTAGAAGGAACACATGATATTTAGCAGGTAAGATCTTTTAATTTTAATTAAATGGAATTTTTAAAAATTTACATTTGCACTGTCTGCTGAATATGCAGAGAGACGAGCAATGTTTATTTTACGTTTCTGAAGTCTATTAAAAATCTCAGAAATCAAGAAGATATCTAAAATTCCATTTT
>NW_011888785.1:3059677-3068069 GCF_000151845.1 Pteropus vampyrus | reverse complement strand
TCCATTATCATGAAGAGGAAATAATGGCTGTCAACATTAGAGGTCAAGGGAAAAACAGCAATGACTACAGAAGTGCATCATCAAAGTTATAGTCAGTTGACACAAAAACATGTTGCTTTCAACCCTTATTTTTTGGAATCATAGGATGGATTTTATACTTTTTTTCAACCTTCTGCACCCACAGCTAAAACCTGGGACTTTTTAGGTCCCAAGGAAGGGTTTCCTGAGACATGCGGTATCACTGCTCAATGCTAAAAACAGATTACCTTCAAAAGAATAACAAACTCATACTGGATTTCTCAATGGAAACAATGAGAGCCAGAAAAAATGAAATGGTATCTTTATAATGCTAAAACCAACTTAATCTTCTGAATTTTCCATTATAATTGTAACCCATACTATTGGACAACAGAATTTATAATTTGTTTTAACAATTAACATGAAAAAGACTTATGATATACACTCTGAAGCATTGTCTTCAAACATCAGAAACTCTTGAATATGTGCACAAAGAAACATGAACAACAATATTCATAGCAGCAATATAACAGGAATAAAATGGAAAGAAACCAAATGCTCAAACATTATTGATAATAAATAAACTCTTACATACCTGTGCAATGAAATATTCAGTGAAAATGAACTATACCTGCATGCATCAAGATTATGGATTTCAATATAATGGGGAGAGAGCAATATAAATAGTACCATTCCATTTATATAAAGGTTAAAAACAAAGCTAAGCAATATACTGTTTAGAACACACATGTATAGCAAAACTGTATGGGAAAGGAAGTAAATACAGGAAACTTGCTTCATAGGAAGTAAGGAAACAGATAAACCTGATACATGGGGACACGTGAAGATTATGTAGGGATCTTCAAAAGTATAGTGAATATTCTATTTCTTAAGCTAGATGGGTTATATAGGTGTTTGTTATACTAATTCTTAAAATTGTTCACTATTTTAAATATATATTTCATAAGGCAAAAATGTAAGCAAGTACCCGAGTTTTTAAATAAAATTCATACTTAAAATTCAAATACAATTTTTGTGCTAGTCGGTATAAATTAAAAGGTATTACAGCATTGCCATTAAAGGTACTGGAGTATGAGTAATCTTGAATTTTGGAGATTTTTCTGTCCATACTCATGGCATTGGTCTGTAGTTTTCTAAATGATGTCTTTGTCTGGGTTTAGTATTCAAATGACACTAGCCTCATAAAACTAGATGGAAAGTGTTTCTTTTTTTCCTCTATTGTGTGGAAGAGTTTGTGAAATACTGATATTATTTCTTCTTGTAATGTATGATAGAATTCACCACTGAAACCATTTAGGCCTGGGCTTTTCTTTGTGAGATGATTTTTAATTACTAATTAAATTTCTTTTATTTATTATATGTTTTATTTCTTCTTGAGTCAGTTTGGCAATTTATCTTTCTAGGAATTTGTCCATTTCATCTAAGTTGTATAATTTGCTATCATAAAGTTGTTTATAATATTTGCTTATAGTCCTTTTAATTTCTATAGGGTTGGTAGTTTTTCATTCATGATTATGGTGATCTGTGTCTTTCTTTTTTTCTTGGCCAACCTAGCTATAGGTTTGTCAATTTTGTTGCTCTTTACAAAGAACAAACTTTTAGTTTCATTGATTTTCACTAGTGTTTTTCTGTTTTCTATTTCACTGATTTCCATTATCATCATCACTGTCTCCTTTCTATTTGCCTTAGGTTTATTTTGCTTTTCTTTTTCTAGATTTTTAAGGTGAGAATGTAGATTGACTTGTTTTATTTTTTTCTATTGAGGTATGCAAAGCTACACTTTTCCCTCTAAGCACTGCTTTAGTTGCACTCCCTAAATTTGACACTGTTTTTTCATTTTCAAAATTCAAAATAACTTCTAATTTCCTTCTGATTTCTTTTTGATCTAGAGGTTAGAAACACACTGTTTAATGTTCAAATAGTTATGATTTCCTAAAATATTCCTGTTGTTTTCTAATGAATTCTGAAAAAAGGACATACTTTGTATGATTTTTTAATACTTTTAAACTGAGAATTGTTTTAGGACCTAGCATATGGTCTATCCTGGAGAATGTCCTATGTGTATTTGAAAATAATGTGTATTCTGCTATTGTTAAGGGAAATATTCTATAGATGTGAAAGGTCTAATTGTTTTAGTCTTCTTTAATTCTTATATATCCTTAGTGATTTTTTAATTGTTCTATCAATTAATGAGAATGGGTACTGAAGTCTTCAACTATTGTTGTTGAATTGTCTATTTCTCCCTTTGATTTTATCAGTTTTTGTTTCATGTTTTTGGGGCCTTTGTTATGTTTATAATTGTTTTATTATTCTGATCAACTGACCCTTTTACCAGTATAAAATGTTCCTCTTCTCTCTAGCAACAACACTTGTCTTAAATTCTATTGTCTAATACTAGCATAGCCCCTCCAGCTCTGTTCTGGTTCTGTTTACATGGTTTATCTTCTTCCATTCTTTTACTTTCAACTATTATGTCTTTGAATCTAAAGTGTGTGTGACCTTGAATCTTGACTTTGTCATTTAGTATTTTTATGACTTTGGCCAAGGTAATGCAATTTTCTAAACAGTATTTTCTTCACCTATAAAATGAAGATAATAATACACAATAAGAATGTTATCAGGATTAAACGAGACAATGTTTGTGAAGTAGTTGTCCCTAGCATGAGTAATGGATATTTACAAATACTATAAAAATTATTATTAATGATACTACCAAAGAAGATAAAAACACAGTAACCAAGATATACACTAACCTTTTCTGATAAATACTGTTCATAAATTCCAACAGCTGCTGCTCTTAAAAGTCCTTTGGTTTGGTTGGTTTGATGTTTTCCATCTTTCTGACGACTTAATAAAACTTCTAGCTGCTGTTGGGCTGTTACCCGGTATCCTTCCACTGTCATCCAGAAGAAAAGATGTGCTTGACCTCCAGTTTGCTGCATGTAATCTACCGAACAAAATACATAGATGCTAATATCACAGATTTCTGGGTGCATACACTATGTGACACGTAAGAAGGATTAAACTTTCCATAACTTAAAATTCTACATTTTGAAATGTTTAGTAAATGTCTGAGGTGAAAACACAGTTTTATAATAAATTGGTTCAGCTAAAAAGACCAGTTATGTAGGAAGCACAAATAAAAGCACTTTTTTAAATCTCATTTTTCATGATAAAAATCTCTAGGAGATAAAATTGCTACACAAGGCTTGATCAGAAACAAACTACTTCAACATTCAGCTCTTCTTCTCAATAAAGATTAGTAATCATAATACATATTAATATTTCTTTAAATATTAAAATTAAGGACTGAACTTTCAACAAACCATGCATTTATGTTTTTGATCATGAAAATGAAGAATCAGGGAGTTTTGCTAGACATTTCCTCCAACTGAACATAATTTCCAACTGAACATAATTTTGATGTAAGAGTAATAAAATTAATAAATATGTATATATTAAAATGGCATAAAAACAAAGTCCCTCCCTCATTCATACACAAAACTGATGCAAACAAGTTATATACACCATGTTGTCCTCATAAAGTACTCTTTCTCAATTTAAATTCATAGTAGACTCTCCTAAGGTTTATTTTAAAAGTGTTTAGCATATGCACATTAGAGTTATAAGCATTTATTTACTTCAAAACAAAACAAATCTCTATGTCTATGTTTTCCAAAGAAATGGGAGTACAGGACAGATTTGGCATGTTTAGCATTAAGCATTTTAAATTTAATAACATTTACAATTATTGAAAATTTTGAGGGCCATATTATTTTCATAAAATGGATTTACATACCCATAAAAAATTGTAGTGCAACATTGTCTACAAGAATACTGTCCAGAGGGACTGTGCAAAGTTTCCCAAAGTTTGCCGCCAGTTTCACAGTATTTATTTCCTACACATGGAAGTGAATGTGGGTTAATGTTTCATCTATTCACTCATCAGGTTAAAGATCTTTATATAGGTATAAAAAAACACCAAATTAAAATGAAATAAAAATAAAGTTTTCCACTCTTGCACATGTGGGTTCCCAATAAAACAGTTTCAGCTCAGTGAATGTTATTTTCAGAGTTGCTGAGTAAATACACATTAAAAGTGAGATAAGTATCATTTCTTCCAACACAAAATAAATGTAAATGACTGTATTTTCAATTATTCTCTACATACTCTAAATGAAAATGAATATTTTAAGGGCTAAAGGGGATGTTTAGATCACTTAATATGTCCAAGAATAAACAAATCTCTACATTTTAAAGTATAGATTGAGATCTATCCACCAGGAAAACAGAAAATATTCCCAAAGAGTAATTTTGCTCCTAAGATGGTCAAAATATTTCATAGAAATATTAGTGCAGAAAATATATTTCTTCTCAGATTATGTAAATAAATTATACATACTTTTCAAAGTTATAAAGTATAGTAACTACCTACGTATGAAAAAAAATTTTTTTTAAAAGTGTTCAAAATTTAGAGAATCTACATGTCAAGCACTGTGCTAGGTACATTACACACATTACTTCATTTACTCTCCACAGCGATTGTATTGGATAAATATCACCAATGCCATTTAACAGATAAGAAAGCTGAAGATCAGAAAGGCTGCGTGTGATCACAAAGCTGGTAAGAGTAAGTCTGTTTGCAAAGCTGCTGCCCTTTCCTCTAAAACCCGTGATTTTTCTAAGAACTATTTTCACTAGCATCTCTGCACATATTCTCAAATCTGTATCTCACAACCTTCTACTTAAAAAGGAAAGACAGGCAAGTTCTCTGAAAGTTAGATAGGCTACCTTATTCAGGGACAGATACTAAATTAGGCATAGGTGATACATAAAGGAGAAGGAAGATAATTTAAAGGAGGAAAAAACTTCCTCTATAATTATTCAGTACTTCATATAAGTACTTCATATAAGTACTGAATAATTAAAGGTAGCTAACTTAAAATGTCTGGCATAAAGCAACCCAGTTGCCAGCACATGAAGTGATGACACTAAAAACTGAAGGTAATAAATAATGTTTTTTTTCTGTTTTACAGCCCCAAATCTCTACTCTCCCTTATAGCAAAACTCCTCCAAACAGCTAACTATAATCACTGCTTCTAATCCATTTCTCCTCATTTTCTCCTGGACTAGCTCCAATCATGGGTTCTCTCCACTGTTCCATCAGAATGCTATCATCAACCCCCATGGTTGCAAACACGGTGGTCAATATGAAGTTTCACCTTACTCAACTTATTAGTAGCCTTTGACATACCTCATCTCTCACTCCTTTAAACACGTTCTACACTTGGCTTCTAGGATATTATGTTCCCAGGTTTTCCTTCAATCCCACCAGCCACTGACTCTATATCCTTGGGTAGATAGTCTACTTTGCCTTAAAGTCTAGTAACTAAAATGCCTCAGGACCAAGTCCTTGGTATTTTCTTATTTACTTTACACTCACTCTTTTAGGTAACCTCATCCAGTCTCTTAACTTTAACTAAACATCTGATAATCCTGAGGATTCTCAAAGTTTATTTCTATCACTAACTTTCCCTTGAGCTTGAGTTTACTCATTAGCATGTCTACTTGAATGCCAAACAGGGATCTCAAGCTAAAATGCTCAAAATTAGATTCTCCTTTCCAAACCTCCACCTCCCTGTTTTATCCATTTTATAGTAAAAAGGAACACTATTCATGCATTTGTGCAGGCCAAAAAACCTACAAATCATCCATGAGTCCTTTTTAAGTTTCTCGCCCCATATTTAATCCATTAGCAAATCCTGTTAGCATTATATACAGTCTCTAACTCCTTCTCACAATCTCTGTAGACATTTCTTACTGCACTAAAGCAAGAGTCTCCTAAATGACCTTAGTTTCCATTCTTGCCCCCAACACTCCATCAAAATCTATTCATCACAAAGAGCCAAAGTCATCATTTCAATTCATAAATCAGTCACCAGAGCAAATCTCCAATGGATTCCCATCGCAATTAGAATCTTTAAAAAATCTTACTATGGCAGGTAAAACAGTATATGATCTAACCCCCAAGGTTCCTCTGCAATTTCTTTCCTACTAACAATCCCGCCTGAGAATTCATTCCATACCAGCCACACTGACTGCCTCTAACTCACTAACCGCTTTCTTATCTCAGGACCTTGCTCTCACCTTGTCTGAAATGTTCTATATTTTCTTTTTAAAAATATCATAGTTTCTACCACAGTACTTTTGCATTGACCATCACTTTGCCTGAAAGAGTCTACTAAAAAAAAAAAAAAAAAAAATGCACAGGACTCTCTCATGTTATTCAGGCCCTCTATGCTCAAATATCACCAAATCTCTCAGCACCTATTTAAAACACTCCTAGACATTTTCTATCCCTCTATTTTACTCATTTTTTCACATTTTATTTTTTACTTTCTTTTTTTTACAGTATATATCAATTTACTTATTGGCTTATTTTCTGACTCTGCAACTAAAATGTAAGCTCCACGAAGAGCGTTTGCCTTTCAGGTCAATCTAACACAGTGGCCAGAGTACAAAATTCAATAAATGCTGAATCTGAATAAATAATAGATGAATAAATAAAACAAAAAATTAAATAAAGTCTTTAATAACTTTAGTATTTTTCATGTAATGTTTTAATCTCTCTAAGTTGGTTAACAAATACTAATATGTAACAAATACTAATAATGTAATACTAATTACATTGTAAAAAGTTTTTTCTAAACTTTTTTTGTAGAGTACTGCACTAATTAATATCCTACTTTTTGTTATTTGCTAGACATTTTTACAATTTATTTTTACATTACATTTGATGTGCTGTATTATATTAATTTCAAATGTACAGCATAGTGATTAGACATTTACATACCTTATGAAGTGATCACAATAAGCCTAGTAACCATCTCTCCATATCTAGTTATTATAAATTATTGACAATATTCCCTATGCTGTACATTATTTCTCCAAGACTTATTTTACAACTGGCAATTTGTACTTTTAATCTTCTTCAACATTTTTGCCCATCCCCCCAGACTGCCAGACATTTTAAATATATTTATAACTAAATGTTAAGCTCAAAAGTACTTTACTTACTTTGCCTGACTGCAACCGTTGTATTCTTGAGTCACATACTTTCTTTACAAATAATAAGCTATTTATTTGATTTTTGATAGTGTTGATATCTAAAAACAAACAAACTGATTATGAGCTACAAAGTGGTAATGTTACTTTGAAATACTTTAAACATGCACTTACTGAAATTTAACATACAAACCAATGCACAGAGCAATTATTTACTTAAATGAAATTACCTAAAATTTCATAGCGAAATTATTTAATTAAAATTAAATCATGCCAATTATCTTAACTTTTAGAGATAATTTCAATAATAACAGTCTCAATTCAGTAAACTGTAATACTTTTTTCTTAGCACACGCTAACATGTTAGGAAAGATTTAAATTTAGTTAAGGTAAAAACAACTAATAGCATAAAATGATATTTAGGTAAATTAGTTTTGTTTAAAGATACAGTAATCAATAAAAGTCTTATACTTAAATAAATTACCATCACCAGCTGTATCTAGAGATCGAAGATACTGTAATTCTTCTGCTGCCTTATCTCTGACTGCTTCTAGCTCTCCAATATTGTCACTCAATTTAATAATGTTCATAAAGGCCTCATAGTTGCAATTAGAATCACGGATCTGAAAAGAGTTTACAAAACAGGTGGGAGGGGGACTTGCTTATTAAGGAAAAACAGAATTCTGCGTTCCTACCCTGTAACATGCACGACTTGCCATATCTCCAGTGCTGTAACAAAACAAAACTACAATTTCTGTACTCATGATACTTACATTCTTGTGGGTCACAAACCGTTTACAAGGTAAGTGAATACACAACGCACTAGAAAGTAGAGAAACATGCTCAGAATGTTTGATGACAGTAAGAAAGCCAGGAGCTATACCAAGAAGAGGCAGAGGAGTAGAAGACAAGATGGGTGGTAATGCAGGGTGAACCTGGTAGGGTATAGTAAATGTTCTGGCTTTCATTTTGAGTGGAATGAAAAGTTACTGGAGGGCTTTAAACACAATAATAGAATTCTCTGACCTAAATTTAACAGAATCATTGTGATGATATAAATTACTCTGTTATTTTGTTTTTTTCTTCAGCCACTTGCTGTTTAAGAATAGGAATAAAGTAGGTAGTTAAGCTGGATTTAACCAGAGTGTTGTTTCATCAAGCAAATAAAGTGAGAGAGGGAAAAAAGTTAGTTGAGGACGTTGTGAAGGGACTAATCATTATGACTGCTCATAAAATTTAAGCCAAGTAAAGCAGTAAAGGGAGCTATGAAAAGGAAGCAGTCTTGAAA
>NW_011888785.1:3050784-3059627 GCF_000151845.1 Pteropus vampyrus | reverse complement strand
ATATCACCAATGCCATTTAACAGATAAGAAAGCTGAAGATCAGAAAGGCTGCGTGTGATCACAAAGCTGGTAAGAGTAAGTCTGTTTGCAAAGCCTGCTGCCCTTTCCTCTAAAACCCGTGATTTTTCTAAGAACTATTTTCACTAGCATCTCTGTACATATTCTCAAATCTGTATCTCACAACCTTCTACTTAAAAAGGAAAGACAGGCAAGTTCTCTGAAAGTTAGATAGGCTACCTTATTCAGGGACAGATACTAAATTAGGCATAGGTGATACATAAAGGAGAAGGAAGATAATTTAAAGGAGGAAAAAACTTCCTCTATAATTATTCAGTACTTCATATAAGTACTTCATATAAGTACTGAATAATTAAAGGTAGCTAACTTAAAATGTCTGGCATAAAGCAACCCAGTTGCCAGCACATGAAGTGATGACACTAAAAACTGAAGGTAATAAATAATGTTTTTTTTCTGTTTTACAGCCCCAAATCTCTACTCTCCCTTATAGCAAAACTCCTCCAAACAGCTAACTATAATCACTGCTTCTAATCCATTTCTCCTCATTTTCTCCTGGACTAGCTCCAATCATGGGTTCTCTCCACTGTTCCATCAGAATGCTATCATCAACCCCCATGGTGGCAAACACGGTGGTCAATATGAAGTTTCACCTTACTCAACTTATTAGTAGCCTTTGACATACCTCATCTCTCACTCCTTTAAACACGTTCTACACTTGGCTTCTAGGATATTATGTTCCCAGGTTTTCCTTCAATCCCACCAGCCACTGACTCTATATCCTTGGGTAGATACTCTACTTTGCCTTAAAGTCTAGTAACTAAAATGCCTCAGGACCAAGTCCTTGGTATTTTCTTATTTACTTTACACTCACTCTTTTAGGTAACCTCATCCAGTCTCTTAACTTTAACTAAACATCTGATAATCCTGAGGATTCTCAAAGTTTATTTCTATCACTAACTTTCCCTTGAGCTTGAGTTTACTCATTAGCATGTCTACTTGAATGCCAAACAGGGATCTCAAGCTAAAATGCTCAAAATTAGATTCTCCTTTCCAAACCTCCACCTCCCTGTTTTATCCATTTTATAGTAAAAAGGAACACTATTCATGCATTTGTGCAGGCCAAAAAACCTACAAATCATCCATGAGTCCTTTTTAAGTTTCTCGCTCCGTATTTAATCCATTAGCAAATCCTGTTAGCATTATATACAGTCTCTAACTCCTTCTCACAATCTCTGTAGACATTTCTTACTGCACTAAAGCAAGAGTCTCCTAAATGACCTTAGTTTCCATTCTTGCCCCCAACACTCCATCAAAATCTATTCATCACAAAGAGCCAAAGTCATCATTTCAATTCATAAATCAGTCACCAGAGCAAATCTCCAATGGATTCCCATCGCAATTAGAATCTTTAAAAAATCTTACTATGGCAGGTAAAACAGTATATGATCTAACCCCCAAGGTTCCTCTGCAATTTCTTTCCTACTAACAATCCCGCCTGAGAATTCATTCCATACCAGCCACACTGACTGCCTCTAACTCACTAATCGCTTTCTTATCTCAGGACCTTGCTCTCACCTTGTCTGAAATGTTCTATATTTTCTTTTTAAAAATATCATAGTTTCTACCACAGTACTTTTGCATTGACCATCACTTTGCCTGAAAGAGTCTACTAAAAAAAAAAAAAAAAAAAATGCACAGGACTCTCTCATGTTATTCAGGCCCTCTATGCTCAAATATCACCAAATCTCTCAGCACCTATTTAAAACACTCCTAGACATTTTCTATCCCTCTATTTTACTCATTTTTTCACATTTTATTTTTTACTTTCTTTTTTTTACAGTATATATCAATTTACTTATTGGCTTATTTTCTGACTCTGCAACTAAAATGTAAGCTCCACGAAGAGCGTTTGCCTTTCAGGTCAATCTAACACAGTGGCCAGAGTACAAAATTCAATAAATGCTGAATCTGAATAAATAATAGATGAATAAATAAAACAAAAAATTAAATAAAGTCTTTAATAACTTTAGTATTTTTCATGTAATGTTTTAATCTCTCTAAGTTGGTTAACAAATACTAATATGTAACAAATACTAATAATGTAATACTAATTACATTGTAAAAAGTTTTTTCTAAACTTTTTTTGTAGAGTACTGCACTAATTAATATCCTACTTTTTGTTATTTGCTAGACATTTTTACAATTTATTTTTACATTACATTTGATGTGCTGTATTATATTAATTTCAAATGTACAGCATAGTGATTAGACATTTACATACCTTATGAAGTGATCACAATAAGCCTAGTAACCATCTCTCCATATCTAGTTATTATAAATTATTGACAATATTCCCTATGCTGTACATTATTTCTCCAAGACTTATTTTACAACTGGCAATTTGTACTTTTAATCTTCTTCAACATTTTTGCCCATCCCCCCAGACTGCCAGACATTTTAAATATATTTATAACTAAATGTTAAGCTCAAAAGTACTTTACTTACTTTGCCTGACTGCAACCGTTGTATTCTTGAGTCACATACTTTCTTTACAAATAATAAGCTATTTATTTGATTTTTGATAGTGTTGATATCTAAAAACAAACAAACTGATTATGAGCTACAAAGTGGTAATGTTACTTTGAAATACTTTAAACATGCACTTACTGAAATTTAACATACAAACCAATGCACAGAGCAATTATTTACTTAAATGAAATTACCTAAAATTTCATAGCGAAATTATTTAATTAAAATTAAATCATGCCAATTATCTTAACTTTTAGAGATAATTTCAATAATAACAGTCTCAATTCACTAAACTGTAATACTTTTTTCTTAGCACACGCTAACATGTTAGGAAAGATTTAAATTTAGTTAAGGTAAAAACAACTAATAGCATAAAATGATATTTAGGTAAATTAGTTTTGTTTAAAGATACAGTAATCAATAAAAGTCTTATACTTAAATAAATTACCATCACCAGCTGTATCTAGAGATCGAAGATACTGTAATTCTTCTGCTGCCTTATCTCTGACTGCTTCTAGCTCTCCAATATTGTCACTCAATTTAATAATGTTCATAAAGGCCTCATAGTTGCAATTAGAATCACGGATCTGAAAAGAGTTTACAAAACAGGTGGGAGGGGGACTTGCTTATTAAGGAAAAACAGAATTCTGCGTTCCTACCCTGTAACATGCACGACTTGCCATATCCCCAGTGCTGTAACAAAACAAAACTACAATTTCTGTACTCATGATACTTACATTCTTGTGGGTCACAAACTGTTTACAAGGTAAGTGAATACACAACGCACTAGAAAGTAGAGAAACATGCTCAGAATGTTTGATGACAGTAAGAAAGCCAGGAGCTATACCAAGAAGAGGCAGAGGAGTAGAAGACAAGATGGGTGGTAATGCAGGGTGAACCTGGTAGGGTATAGTAAATGTTCTGGCTTTCATTTTGAGTGGAATGAAAAGTTACTGGAGGGCTTTAAACACAATACTAGAATTCTCTGACCTAAATTTAACAGAATCATTGTGATGATATAAATTACTCTGTTATTTTGTTTTTTTCTTCAGCCACTTGCTGTTTAAGAATAGGAATAAAGTAGATAGTTAAGCTGGATTTAACCAGAGTGTTGTTTCATCAAGCAAATAAAGTGAGAGAGGGAAAAAAGTTAGTTGAGGACGTTGTGAAGGGACTAATCATTATGACTGCTCATAAAATTTAAGCCAAGTAAAGCAGTAAAGGGAGCTATGAAAAGGAAGCAGTCTTGAAATATTTTCCATCCTCAACTAGTCAAAGAACTAGGGATTGGATAAGTCCTGAACTATAAACTGGCCAGTAAGCACATGAAAAGATGCTTACTATCATTAGCCTACAGGGACATGCAAGTTAACTACAACAAAATGATAATGCCAAATGTTCAGAATACAGAGAAAACAGAACTTTCAAACAGTGCTAGTGAAAAGGCAAACTTGTAACACAACTTTGGAAGACCATTTGGCAGTTTTTTTCATTTTATATAAATTTTACCTCAATAATAAAAGAAAAAGGTTGTTAAAAACTTTTTTCTAAAAATACATAAAAAAAAAAACCAAACAAATAAATTGCTCTTCATTTACCTTCTCTAGTTGGAGATAACAATATGAACCAATTAGGTAATCTATTCCATAGTCAAGAGATTGGACTTAACATGAACTTAATAAGAAATGAAGGAAAAGTAAAATGTATATGTAGAGATGAATAATACAAATCCATTCAAACTATTTTTAGAAATGACTTAAAAACTTAAAACTATTGTTGGGTAACACTAAAACTTTACATAGAGAGAAGATATGTTACTAATATACTGTCTAAATCTTTCCTTTCAAACAGAAATGAACTATAAGTTAAATATCATTAATATGATAATTTAACTGAGTGAAAAAATAAGAACAGAACTCATTTTAATCTTTATAATACCTATGCATAAAGGGTTTTCTATACAAATAATGTCAAGAAAGTATAAACTAGACAACAAAGTAGGCTAAAAATCCATTATTAAATTTTTTTGATATTATATTGCAAAGTACAACAGTGATCAATTCCTGTTCATTAAATAATAAAAGACCCAAGCACCATACATAATAGTAGTACTAGGCTAACTATGGGGAGAACAAGTAAAATTTGGTGGTTTAATTCTTTTTAGAATATTTGTTAAGTCCCCTCAAAATGTTTACATCTTGTAACTAATTATTATAGTTAATGCAAGCTCAGCAAAAAATTCCTGAAAACTAAAGAAAGCTATTAACAGAAATGATCCCTAATCCCATGAGTAAGAGATATCTATAACATTCAGGTAATCATGCATCCTTTTCTGTAACACAGGTAAGATTATAGAGTACTGTATCCTGATTATTTAAGGTTAGTATACAATATCCATTTTTGTGTGTGTTACAAAAAAAAGTTTTAACACCATTTACCCTTACTTTATTATTTAAATTTTTTAAAGTTTTATCAGTTTCCTTCTTTAAAAATTACTTTTTATTATATAATCCATACTCATTGTAAGTAAAGTGAAATATATAAATGAGAGAAAATTAAAACTTTCATAACCTTATCTCTATTAACATTTCAATCAATATATATTCTATCAGAATTAGTCATTCATAAATTATATTTATGTGTATTAAAAGGATTATATATCTATACACATCCTTTTACTTATCCTTTTCACATAAAATATAAACATCTTTTCACATTCATAAATATATACTACCATCATTTTTTAATGGCTGCATAGCATTCTACTGTATGAGTATGCCATAAGTTATTAAACTAATCCTCTACATGGACACTTAAATTGATTTCAATTTTTTAGTACTATAAGCAATGTTTCCATTAGTGGACTTAAATATTGATTAAAAACTTGCTTATTTTCAATTTAGAATATATTTCAGAAGTAGAACTCCTAACCAAAGGATATGAATTTTTGAAATTTTTAATTATGCAAATATGCATATTTTAAAGCTCTTGGTGGAGCCTATTAGGACTCTATAAAAGTTGACAAAAGAAGAATCAAGTTCTGTGACCTCCATGAAAGGGTCTAGAAATACGAAGTTAGGAAATTAATTTCTGTCTGCAAGTAACCCACTATCTAGTGGGAGAGATGAACACTGCAGCAGCAACAATGGCAAGCCTGATGATGGTTTGGGAAAAAAAAGAACATTCAAGTAGTTCCTTCTTGGGAAAGCTAGACTGAGTTAATAGAAGACAACTGTAGAGAAGAAATTCTAGATTCAAGAAAATGAATCAAAGATCTAGAAGTATTAATCAAAATATTCCCAGCAGTTGTCCATTTACAACTCTTCTTGGACATGAATTTACTGAGGAAAAGCACAAATAATCAAAAGCCATGTATAATAAGCAAAAACATGAGAGCAAGTAAATTTAGTAAGTACTAACATTTTGATATGTCTGATGCATGAAAAAACTGAGTTATCTGCTTATAAACACTAAGCAACTTATGAAAATAGATCTAGAACACAGATCTTCTCATTCTCTGTCTAGTGTTTTCTCCATATTCTCCTCCACTACACAGTGTAAAATGTAAAGTACATATATACTATTTAAGTAGTTCAGATCACGAGTTGTATTTAAAACCAAATAGCAGCTTTAAAAAATACTCATCATCTATACATACAGGCAGTAAAATATCCTTTTTAAAATTTAAATAAGTAGTAACAGCACCAAAACCGTAAAGATTATTTTATCAACACAATTCTTACAGAGAATTTGGCTAGCACATTCAACATATTAGCAAACAGAAACATTGAAAATATAAAGATTATCTTTAGATATATTTTATTTAATAAATTATTGCTTAATCATCCTGATCTCCAAATCATATTTTTATATTTTAAAAAAAGTTTTAAAAATAAAGTTGTAATTTAGAAAGTACATACCATCCATATGATATATTGATTAATATAATCAGGATCACTGAGTTGATTTATTAATGGAAGAAGAATTCCTCGTGCAATGATTTCCTGGACAAAAATTAAAAAAAAAATTAATCTAATATACTTCTCAAATCAATAGCATAATGTTAACTTCTTAACACAATACTGTTATTTAAGAAAAGTACGATACATATAAACGTAAAACTTGAAAACCAACATAAGCTTATAAACAGATGAGCTAGTATACTACAGTTAAAATAAATTGAGATGAAGCTACCTATATCAACCCGGATACCTCTCCACAATGACAACTAGAGTTGAGTGGAGAAAAGCGAAAAGCTACCTGTTATATGTTAGCATTTATGTCAGTTTTTAAAAGGCAAAACATGGCAGTAAATGTGTTTATGGATTCCTATATCTATACTAAAAGTATAAAAATAAAGAAGAGAAGGAAAAGATACACACCGATTTTATAACAGTGTGGTTACCTTTAAGGGAGGAACAGAGTAACTATAGTAAAATATTAACATTGGTTAAACCTGGGTAGTTGGTACATAAACGTCTATTATATTATTCTCTATATTTGTTTGAAAATTTTCCTAATAGAAATTAATACAAATAATAATAAATAAGTTAATGTAATTATTCACCATTCTCTAGAATATACCTTCCCATTCTTTCCAGTTGTTTATGCTCCTATTAAAATTCTTCCCTTCCTTCAAGGACTACAGAGTCAATTCTCCAATTATATAAACGCTGACCATTCCAGCTGAACACTTTTTTAATTTATATGTTTAAAATACATATATACCTATATTTATGGCATTTATCACTTACCATTCTCTACGTAATAGTCTATCTTCTACTTCTCTAATACACTACAACTCTCTAGGAATCTTTTGTGTATGAGTGAGACTCATCAGTTCTATCAATTTATCTATCTTCAAAAATATTTACCCTTCGTTTTCCCAAGGTCATTGTCTTAAACATGTCTTAAAATTTTTATTTAGTATTTACATAATTCCTTCCTTCAAATTATGTCTCTGGCCCCAGATGCTCAAATTTTAAAATGTACTTTGTAAGGAGAAAGTTCACAAACAAAAATCCATTTTTTTTTAAGTTTCTTTTTCCAAATTGATTTAAAAGAAGAAAAACACGTGGGGAAGAATTTTAAATAAATTTATTGATTCTTATCAGCAAATGCAATTGGTCGATCTGTTTTAGAAAACTACTTTGATCTCCTAATTAGTCAAGATGTAATCATGATGCAACAATTCCTATTTAAGTACAAGGCAAAGGATCCACATAAAGAAGTCTTTAATCTGTTATTTAATCTGAACAAAATGTCTTTTGAGAATACTTGGATTTAATTAGCAACAAAACTGATAAAGATCTATCAAGTTAAAAGAAAAAAAAAAAAGTAATTTGCTGAATTATAATGCTCTACAATTATGCTCAATTAGATTCTACCAAAAAGAAATACTGGTCTCAAAGAGCAATCTATAGCAAAATATATTTGGTCTTTAAACAATCCTAGTTATTCTAAACTATAACCTAGTTATTATAAACTATAACAAGGATTGATCCTAAGAGTCAGCTTAATCTTCAGGGAGCTACAGTAACATGTGCACTGCAGTGAGCAAGCGGGGCAAACAGGTTTCCTCTTACATTAAAACTGGTTTTCTAATCTGCTATGTGCCCACTCCTGTGATAACCATGAAGTACATAATGATGATAAACAGAGCTATATGGCCCCTGTCATTACAGGACTTATAGTTCTATTAGGGGAAAGAAGCATCAAGTAAGTAAACACAAAAACCACACTATCATTTTAAAATACAATAAATGCTGTGAAGGAAATTAAATGGGTACCTACCTACAGTAATAGGGAATTATGAGGGGGCTGTAGATTGGGAAATCAGGGGAGGCATTTCTGAGAAAGTGAGATATGAGGGATGAACACAATTTAGCCAAGAGAATAAAAGGACTCATTCTGAACAGAGGGGAAAAAAAAGTGTGAGACAGCTCTATGGTGGGGAGAAGATGGTGCTTCTGGAGAAACCAGTGGAGAATACTGGCTGGAATAGAGTGACCACATGGCATGAAGGCCAGAGAGGTAAACAAGGCCATGTCACACAGCTTCTGAAAGGGCTTGAGACTTGAAAATTTTGCTAGATAGTCATACCATTTACTGAGATGGAGAAAATATTTAAAAGGCAGACAGGCTATGGAGGCAAGAATATTTTCATTTTGGATATTTAAAGTTTAAAAGGGCTGTGAGTCAATCAAATGGTGATTCAGTGGGTAGCTGGTGAGAGTAGCCTGGAGCTCAGAAGGGAAGTCTGGACCACAGATAACAAATCTGGACGATATTAACAT
>NW_011888785.1:3046712-3049979 GCF_000151845.1 Pteropus vampyrus | reverse complement strand
AAACAAGATACGATGATATCTATCAACTAATAGAATGTGTGCTGTGTATTGTTTCAAATTTTCCTAGTTTTAATTTATAATACATCAAATATTAATAGATAAAACCAACAACAAAAAAGTTCTTTGAGGTCCTTAATGATTTTTACAAGTGTAAATACACCTTTTCCTATTTCTCCTAAAATTTTGGTCAGTCAAGAGCTGACTATACTTCTTTACATTAGCCTGCTACATTTCTTACATTTCTTTCTCCCCACTAGATTATTTAAAGTCTCCTTGGGAAGGAAAATATTTCTGTTCAAGTATGCATCCCTTGCACCTAACACGAGACTTGTCAATCATCAATAAATATTTTCTGAATGGATAACAACAGCAGCAACAGAATGGGTCCTGAGACCAAAACTTTTAAGAAATACTACTCTAAGTTTCTTTACAGCCATTTATTTGGTATGAGTTTAAGCTTACCCTGACAAAGTATCGCATGATCTTGTTCTGGAAATCTCCAGGAGGTAGCAATAAATATAATAAGACCTCACACAAATCCCTTAGGAATCCTAGAAATAAAAAGGGTAGCTATAACAACATTAGAAAATATAAAATCTCCACCTAATATAAAACACATAAAGGTAGAAATAAGCAATTTCCTGATTATAATGGCTTATGATTTGAGTAATTAATATATATCGGTATTCATTAAAAATTCCTTCAATATTCTCCAAATAACTACTCATTAATCAAACTAATATTTTTTTATTCTATTCAGTTTTATCCCACTTTTTGAATCATTGAGAAATTTCCATTACAAAAGTGCCCACAAAACAACTTCAGCTGTATCCCTGTATTCTGCACTCCAACCATACTAATTATCTTTGCATACTTAAAAGTTATTTGCACATCTTTAAAAATATATACCAATTCTTCTTCTTTCAAGGAAGAACCTCCACTAACTTGGCAGGTAACAACATAAGGAAAAAGAGGATGTTCTTCTATTTTACTGATTTAAGAGGTCTTGATTTACATAAAAGTCCTACACATCATTATATCTATTCCTTACATCTAGTTATTTCATATCAGTGTTAATGAAATGACAATTAAAAATTGAACTGCACAATAAATATAAAAAGGAATGAAATAAAAAAAGGAAAAAAGGAAGGGAAAGTAGAGGAAAAAAAAGTTAGGCACATTTTAAAAGTCAAGGAAAACAATTTCCACAACTAGAAATGCTTTTCTTTAGTTGTCAATATGCTGACACTTCATGGGACTATAATGATACAGCTGATCCTGTTCATTGAAAAATGTGCCAAGCAGGAAAGAGTCTTAGTCATTGCAAAACTAGGAAAAGACAACATCCTCAGCTAAAACCTACCTGGTCTAACCTCCCACAAAGAAGATAAATATATTCGACTCTATAAACTTTATTTGAAATCATTATAATCATTCCCTTAGAAAATATTTTAGGGTAACAGATGTATTCTTAAAGTCAAATTAATAAATTAATAAATTCAAGGTGAAGATAAATTAACTATAAAACGTTTATGCCTGTTATATTTTAAAAGAAGCCAAAAGAAGTCGTCTTTAATTACCATCTTTAAATTTTAAAGATGACCTTTATAACAGGAAAAAGAACTGGGGAACTACTTTTAGGAATTAAAAATTAAAATAAAAAGAATAGTAATAGTGTCTTTACTATGCTACTTGTCCTGTAAAATTTCACCCTTAGATTTTACCCTCATATTTGTTCACTGGTTCCTACAACTTGTCTCTAACCAATGTGAACAGTCACCATTTTCAAAAGAGTTAAATTGAAAATAAAACCTTCTTCATCTTTGGGAGAAGTGCACACTAGATCACGGCAAACATCCTTCTCCATTTCAACTTCAACTTCAAAAAAGGTATCTACAAGATCTTCTGCTGTACCTGGACCGAGAAAGGAATAATGCAAGATACACTGAATGATAAAGAAAACAGATTTTAAAATCCTAATTTTCAAATGGAAAGAGATATTACCTGTTACTTGATCATCTTTCTCTGTTATCTTCTGTTGAGCCTTTCTGAATACTCGTAGGTGTGTGCCAAAATCATCTACAATGCGTGTAGTAAAATAAGGTTGCCAGTCTATTTCTTTTGACCTTATAAAAAACACATTACACAAAAGCATTATGTAAATGCTTTTTAATAAAAAGATAGGAATTCATTTTGAAGACTACGGAAAGACACAGAGACTGAATTTATTTATATTGAGGTTTCCTTCATTTAATTAGCACTCCCTTTCACAAAACCTAAAGTGTATCAAATCTATTTGACTAAGTCTTTGAGCAATATTACTTGAAGTATTTTACGTGTCAAAATTTAAGGTAATATTTAAATGCTTAAACAGAAAAAAAAAAAGTTTTTCTGGTTAAATCTGAAATGAGTCTAACAACAAGTATATCGTGCAATTTCTCATCCCAGACCTAAGAATACATTAAGAATTCAGATCATTTTTACTTGCTTTTGAAAGAGCATTTGAGACATTTCTTGGTTCCTTCTCAATCATTTCTGAATTCTCCACATTCTTCTTTTTATAGGCCAAGTTCTGAACTAAATATCTTAGGCATGAGTTTGATTGGTTTCTGTTTGCACTTAAAAACTTGATCATTCAAAATAATACAGAAATGGTTCAAAGAATGTGGCTACATTTAAGCCATGAAAAAGGTGATTACCAATTTTATTAGGTTATTTAGTACTCTATCTCAAAAGCAACAGACCTCAAGAAACATTGCTAATTTAGACACTCATGGAACAGATAACAAATACAATAAGCCAAAAACACTTTATGCCTCTCCTTAAATTAAGTGATATTTTTAAACATTTTTTAATGCTTTTTCCTTAAATAAGCACTAAAATTAATTCACATTTTTAGAAACATACCAAGTAGATAGAAGACAAAGAGTCTATTCATGAAGATACTAGGCGATGGGAGAACCAAAAAAAAAAAAGTACACCATAATTCATTATGTTAATCACCCACGTAACTATAATAAAGAAGCTAGTGAAGAAACTGACTTGATTTCTGTCACTTTTTGAGAAAAAGATTTTAAAGGTGGTGATAACATTGAGGAATATAACGGATAGCTGTTTTCAAATAAAAACGTAATTTATTAATACTCATGTACTAATTTTTAAATACATAATTATGATTGTTATATACATGAAAAAAGAGTAAATTTTAAGTACAGGAACACAAAAACAAATTAACATTAAAAAGTTACTGCAGCTCAGGGATCTGAG
>NW_011888785.1:3035773-3046662 GCF_000151845.1 Pteropus vampyrus | reverse complement strand
AATTCATTTTGAAGACTACGGAAAGACACAGAGACTGAATTTATTTATATTGAGGTTTCCTTCATTTAATTAGCACTCCCTTTCACAAAACCTAAAGTGTATCAAATCTATTTGACTAAGTCTTTGAGCAATATTACTTGAAGTATTTTACGTGTCAAAATTTAAGGTAATATTTAAATGCTTAAACAGAAAAAAAAAAAGTTTTTCTGGTTAAATCTGAAATGAGTCTAACAACAAGTATATCGTGCAATTTCTCATCCCAGACCTAAGAATACATTAAGAATTCAGATCATTTTTACTTGCTTTTGAAAGAGCATTTGAGACATTTCTTGGTTCCTTCTCAATCATTTCTGAATTCTCCACATTCTTCTTTTTATAGGCCAAGTTCTGAACTAAATATCTTAGGCATGAGTTTGATTGGTTTCTGTTTGCACTTAAAAACTTGATCATTCAAAATAATACAGAAATGGTTCAAAGAATGTGGCTACATTTAAGCCATGAAAAAGGTGATTACCAATTTTATTAGGTTATTTAGTACTCTATCTCAAAAGCAACAGACCTCAAGAAACATTGCTAATTTAGACACTCATGGAACAGATAACAAATACAATAAGCCAAAAACACTTTATGCCTCTCCTTAAATTAAGTGATATTTTTAAACATTTTTTAATGCTTTTTCCTTAAATAAGCACTAAAATTAATTCACATTTTTAGAAACATACCAAGTAGATAGAAGACAAAGAGTCTATTCATGAAGATACTAGGCGATGGGAGAACCAAAAAAAAAAAAGTACACCATAATTCATTATGTTAATCACCCACGTAAGTATAATAAAGAAGCTAGTGAAGAAACTGACTTGATTTCTGTCACTTTTTGAGAAAAAGATTTTAAAGGTGGTGATAACATTGAGGAATATAACGGATAGCTGTTTTCAAATAAAAACGTAATTTATTAATACTCATGTACTAATTTTTAAATACATAATTATGATTGTTATATACATGAAAAAAGAGTAAATTTTAAGTACAGGAACACAAAAACAAATTAACATTAAAAAGTTACTGCAGCTCAGGGATCTGAGGGGAGGTTAATATTATTTAGACTATAAGAGCCATGTATATAAGTATATACTAAACTTGGTAACAACAGTCAGCCTCAACATAAAAACTAAAATAAAAACTGAAACCTAGCAGTCTCTAGTCTTTCTTTATTTAAAAAAAAAAAAATCACAACCTGTGAAAATATCTTTCAAAGATCTTTAACATGAATATTTGAACAAAACCATACATACTTAAAAATTTACTTGGTATAGGCCATTACCTTATTAATCCATAAAAAGTTCCTTCTAACAAATTTAGAAGAATGCAGAATATATAATCTTTCAAGTTCTGTTTCATGGTACAATTCCATACATATAATTTACTGACATTTTCAAACAAAATAAAATTTACTAATTTTAGAAGGCATTTGAATCCATCTCAATTCCCTATAGAGCAGGAATCCCCAAACCCCAGGGGCCAAGGTCTGGTTAATTAGGAATGCAAACAAACCATGAAGTTTAAATTTAAGCATGAAAGCAAAAGACAAACTATAAAGTATACCTCTCTGAACATATATTTTGTATGCCTTTATCTCCATCTCAAACACTAGCATCCTACTCACTGCTTTTTACTTGGTCTCCCACATCTACCCTTGTCTTTCTTCCATTCTATTTTTGATAGAACAGCCATGGTGATCTTTTGAAAATACAAATATGACAGTACAAAAGCTTGAAAAACCCTTCAATTTTCCTCCATTGACCTTAGGCCTAAGCACAAATTCTTTTTCTAACATCTTGCATACCCAGGACACTGTTTACTTCCTCCTCATCATCTGTTCCACCCTCTTCCTTCCTTCTGTTCTGCAGACTCACAGGCTTTCTTTCCATTTCTCAAACTCAAATATGCCGCTTTTTATCTCAGTGCCTCTGAACAGACTCTGCCAAATTAGCTCATCCCTGCCCGCTTTCCATAAATCTCCCTTCTCTCCTCCACATTCACTTGACAATTGCCACTTATAATTTAGAGTTCATCTAAAAAGTTAACTCCACATGTCAGCCTTCATTGATCCTCTCCCTTATTTCTTCAGACTAGGTCTGGATATCAGGTTATATTTTCTCATAGTACCAAAATTTTCATTTTTTATAGCATTTACAACCTGCAGTTAAATAATTCAATTGCAAAAATAAAAATTTCAGGAAATCAGGGACTTTGTTTTATTCTACTGTGTTCATTTTATTCACAGTGGTATCCCCAGTGGCTAACATGTTAAGCATTGGAGGCTCTCAATGCATATTGATTTACTGATGCCTTTTTCAGGGTCAGAGCACTGTTAACAGGTGTTTGGAAAATGGCCACATGAGACACATAACAGTTACTTCTTTACTATTTATTTAAAGTTCTAAAATAAAACATAAACTGAGAAACTTTTTTTGCCTCTCTAAACCCCAAAGTTACTCAATGCCAATGCCTAAAAAAGGCAATGAATGTCCCAAATATGTGGGCTGAGACTGAGATTATATAAATTGCTTCACTGGGTTCTATCTATTCTAAGCAGTGTACAGTTCGCCATCATAAAAAACACACCAAAATCAATTAAGTATTTCTGTATAGAGTCCTGGACTAGCATATATGCTCTTGATGCAAGTAACAGATTCACCATTTTATTAGTTGTGAAATTTAGCAAGTCACATCACTTCCCAGGGTTTGTTTTCTCTAAGGACACTTAAGCTTTATGAGTATGATTATATAAACTAAATATCTATCCCAACACACACACACACACACACACAGAGTAACTGGTAAGTTAAGAACCTGTAAATGAAAATGTTTGCTCAAAAGAGGGAATCACTAATATATATAATTTTAACTTAAATCATAAACCTTTAACATAAAGTTAAGACCTTTTATTTGACTAAGATTGTGCTTAGTGTTATTAATGTAGCCTTTGTCTTGACTAAACCATTCTCACACCGTGAAAGTTATAGTTTCCAGTTTCTTTTAAATGGCATGACAACTTAAGACATTTGTGAACAAATATGAAAAACAGTTCTTCAAGACTTTTCACCAATGTTTCAGAGTTGTCTTTTACATACCTAATTCAAGTGCAATCTATTTAGCAACTAACTTTGAGTGAAATTTCAAAGCAAATGACTTACTTTTCATAGGAATTACCTTGCCATACTCATATCTCTTCAATCTATGTAGGAGTATTTAAATTATATGACTATATATACACAGGTTCAAAAACAACTTTTTAAACACGCTTGATAACCTTTCTCCTTTAAATCACGTATATTCAGCTCACACTGCAGAACAAATGTATCAGATTATATGGGGGCAGGGCTGAGGCAACATACAACTGACTTTTGATAAGCTTAAAACTCAAAAAACAGGAACAGAAGTGGACAGATGTACTAGAAAGTGACCCATTAGCCTAGCTTTAATGTTAGAGGCATGAGTCAGTATGTTTTACAAAGAGAACAGAGTACTGGCTAACTAAAGGGAAGTTAAGCAAATTTCTACTATAGTAGTACAGAATTGGTAACATCCCCAAAAATAGCTTAAAATTCTGTTGACAATAGCCATACACAGAAATAAGTACAGGTTAATTAAGTGATATGTTGTAATTTAAATAGGATTAATTAAAGAGGCTACACTTAAAACAAATCTTGGTAAATGAGTAGTATTTAAATGGGGAAAGAAAGGATGTAGGAATGAGCAGAAGAGGGGAATGAGCATGTTATATGCTGGGTCATCACTTAGATTTGCCTGAATAGAGAAGTGAGTGACCATTTGGCAGTAAAGGCCATCTTCACATTCTTGGCAGAATATTTTCCTGGAAAAGGTCCTTTACGTCAAAATGACGAAAGTAAAAACCAATTTTCCCATAGAAACCATCTTATAATAAGTGTTATGTTCCTGATGCAACATTATTTTTTCTCAGAAAAGACCTTATTTAAAAACAGTTAAGAATGGCACAGTATACTGTTTACTGCAGAGTGTGTGTATATACACACACACACACACACACACACGCAAAGGTTTTTAAAAGACATCTTAATAAGGGCAATATAATAACCAATAACAGAAAATTAAAATACTATGTATTAATTTCCTATATAAAGTTTTTTTATGTAGAAAAGATCAGATTTTTTTTAAAAACCATTAGGATAGTAAAATTCATAAGTTTTGGGGGGTAGATTTTGACAAGCACCTTTATAGAAATTTTGAGAAAAGTTTTATTCCACTAGAACGAGTTTTGATCAACTGATCCACAGATGTCTTATTGAAAGCGGGTAACCAATCTGTGAAGAAAGTCCTTCCTTGAGCCACTGAATCAGGCAGTAACTTCCTTCTCATAATTCACAATTAGAAAGGATATACTCTTTAAAATACAAAAACCATTTTTTTAAATGTATTTTTTTATTATGGTGACATTGATTAACAAAATCCAGTTAACTTTCAGGTATACAATTTCGCAGTAAGGCATGCATGTGCGCACGTGTGCGGACGCGCACACGCACATGTGCGTGGGCAGCAGCATGCATTCACCACCCATAGTTAGATTTCTTTCTGTCACCACATATTTGACCCCTTTTACCCCAACTACTCCCCACTCCTCCTTCCTCGATCCCACCCTCTGGTAACCACTAGTCTATTGTCCAGGACCATGAGTCTCTGTTTGTTTGTCCTGTTCGTTTGTTGCTTCTAAGTTTAAATTCCACATATAAGTGATATCATGTGGTTTTCGACTTTTTCTGTCTGGCTAAAATACATAAACCTTTACCTGTTTCCACCCTTCTAGAGTCCTTGAGGGACTACTTTGTTACAGTGCCGAAAGCTTCAACCTAAAATTGAATTTGAGCAAAATAAAGGCACAGAATCATAAGCTTGCTCCCAATTTCATTAAAAGTGCCCCCTTTCTCCCAGTCTCAATTCACTCATAAATACTACACATTACATCTCTCTAGAGCACCTTTGTTTCCCTTTTAATATCTACTTTAAGGATTTAGTTATAAGTATAAAAAAAATGATTTTTTCCCCACAACACTCCTGAACTTACTTACATTAAATTCACTATTACTCTCTACCATAATCCTTAAAAAAGTATATGGAGAATTCCTATTTTATAGGCACTAAGTTAGCAACTACACAAGGAAACAAGTCTCATTACTTAACAGTCACAAATCTGTCTGCTCCCTTTGCTTGGCTGCACCTCTTCCCAGTGTGTGCACAGCTCTTTCCTAACTCCGTGTTCAGTGACTTCACGCTGACAGCTTAAAATTTATCATGGTGTGAGTATTTACACCTCACAAAACTTACGGTAGTGGACTTATAAAACTACAAATTTATTGTGTTTTCGGCATTCTATAAAGAACAGCAGTGGTCTGAAGAATCGAAAAATTTTTAAAGTTTCATTAATATGAGATTTTTAAACACTAAGAAAAGATTAGTCTAGTATGTCTTGTATATATGAGGTTAAACATCCTCTCTGACCATGTAGGAATATAATAAAAGGTTTAAATAAACTTTATTATCATCCTACTCTAAGATCTCCGACTAGTAAAACAATAGACCAGAGGAGTACTTTAACCCCAAAGTAAACTAAATCTAATTAGCAACTCTACCCACTATAAAAAATAACTCCCCAATTGGCATTCAAAAATGGGGTGTAATAGAGTATGTGAGTGTTTTCAGGAGGAGGACCAACCTGACAGGGAATCTTAGAACTGAAAGGGACCTGAAATAATTACCATAAGCCCCTATAAATACAGTGCTAGGAATTAATTCACTTATTCTAGATTATAATGTGAGATCAAGGCCTTTTATAATAATCAAGGTTCCTAATTTTCAATTCAGTGTTTCCTACACTACAACTAATAATATAAAACCTCCTGACTCATAAAAGTTATTTTAAAAAATGGTGGAAATGGAGAAAAAATTAGGCATGCAGTTTTATGTAACCATATTAAAGAAATAGTATTTGGTGAACTAGAACACTGAATAAGAAGTCCAGTCCTGTGTCCCAGTGCTTCAAAGAGGTCAAACATCCAGATGTTCTAAAGGACATAGACATCAGAATGTAATCAACAACCTACAGGAACACACTTGACGCATGATCACCTATTGTGGAGATTTGAGTATAAAGAATACAGAACTGAAAGCCTTAATTAAGCTACAAGAAAAGAAGAAAAATTATCTAGGGTTAAGTGTACAACCACTTAAGTATAATGTTAAATAAGGTATTAAAAAATTAAATTCATGCTATTAACTATTTTAATAAACAAAATTTTTAGTATATTTTTCTTGGTAAATAAAACATTTCATGGTCCAACAGTAAAATATATTAAAATTCTGTGAAAAGAAAATTAACATGTAAGTCATAAATGGGAACTTGATTAACAAGAATTTGAGTGTTCATTATTCCTACACGTAAAAACACTAGTTTCATGATCATGTCCCAAAGAAATAAAGAGACAGAGACTACCTATATATAACATGTTATCTATAGTTGAAAAAAATGATTCTTATATTTATTTGTTCATAAGAACATAAAAAACAGAGAAACAAGAAAATAAATTTATTTTTAAGAAGTCATCCTAGATATCTTTATTGCTGATTACCAATGTTTCTATCTGTCTCTGGTTATAAAGGTAATACATGCCTATATTGTAAAATGTAATTTCCTTCTTAAGATTTTCTGCATCAGCTACTATCAGCCATAAATGCAAAATCCAAAGATCACTGTTAATATTTTAGTGTATTTCTTTTTAGTCTCTTTGCTATGCACACATATTCATACTTTTTTACACCAATGAAATCACATAGTACACACTATTTTGTATAATTTTTATTCTAATATATTTCCTACTTGTTTAATAATGCTTCTTAAATATTTTAAATGGCAAAATTATCTATTGAGAGGGCAACAAATTTTTTACCTAAAAAGCTAAATAGCAACTATTTTAGGCTTTCCAGGCCCCATAATCTCAGTCACAACTAGTCAATTCTGCCATTATAGCACTAAAGCAATCATGGACAAAATGCAAACAAAGGAGCATGACTACGCAATAAAACTGTATTTACAAAAACAGGCAGCAATACATTCAGTAATAAAATGACAAACAACTCAATAATAAAATGATAAAATAATCTAATTTAAAAATGGGAAAAGATCCAAATAGACATTCTCTAAAGAAGCTATACAAATGACAAATAAGCTCAATATCAGTAGCTATTAGGAAAATGCAAATAAAAACCATACTGAAATACTACTTCGCACCCACTAGGATGGCTAAAAATCAAAAAGACAGACAATAATAAGTGAAGACAAGTGTTTGGAGATACTGAAACCCTCATACATTGTTGGTAAAAATGTAACACAGTGTAGCCACTTTGAAAAACAGTTTGCAGTTCTTCAAAAGGGTACCTAGAAATTCCACTAGGTATGAAATTCCACCAGAACTGAAAATATAAGTCCACACAAAAAACTTGTGCATAAATGCTCATAGTAGCATTCTTCATAATATCCAAAAGGTGAAAACAACCTAAATGCCACCAACTGATGAATAAACAAAATATGTTATATTCATATAATAAATTATTATTCACCAATAAAATATATACTATGACATCGATGAACCTTGAAAACATTATACTAAGTGAAAGATAGTCACAAAAAAACATATTGTATTATTTCGTTCACATAAAATGTCCAGAATAGGCAAATACAAAGACATAAAAAGTAGGTAAGTGGTTACTTAGAGCTAGAAGTTTTGTTGTTGTTGTTGTTGTTGTTGTTGTTGTTGTTGTTTTGGTGGGGGGGTAAGCAGAGTGACTGATAGCAGATACAAGGTTTCTTAGTGGGGTCATTAAAGTGTTCTTGAATTGATTGTGATGAAGACTGCACAACTCAATGAATATACTAAAAGTATATTCCCACCTGACTGTAGGTGGGTAAATTGTATGGTATGTGAATTATATAAATATACAGTTGACCCTTGAACAATATAAGTTTGAACTGCATGGATCTACCAATAGGTGAATTTTTTTCAATAAATACAGTCAGCCCTCCATGTCCCCAGGTTTCAAATCAGAAGATTCAGAGGATCAACAATACGCATTGTTCTATGCTATTTTATAGAAGGGACTTGAGCATGCATGGACTTAGTAATCTGTGGGGATTCCTGGAAACAATTCCATGCAGATTCCAAAGAAGGACTGTAGTTCAGTTTTGGGGAAGTCAAAAGTTATATGCAGATGTTCGACTGCACAGGGGGTTGGCGCCCCCAATCCCCACACTGTTCAAGGGTCAACTGTACAATTAACAACCCCTTCTATTCTACAGATATAAAAACATTAACTTTCTTCCCTTTCTTTTAAATATTCAAATGGTTCCTGTTTTTGCTCAACTAGAGTATATATTACAATAATCATCTTTGAACTAAGTTTTCAAATGGCAAAGAACATAAAATGGTGAAAGAGTGTAAAACTTTACTGTTGCAAATGTCCATTATTTGAATTGGGCTTATGTTTTGAACAAGTCTAGAAACATATGATTTATTATATCTACGCAAAAGGTAGTGATAAAAATGGCAAAACTTTCAGGACATACTTCCTGCCATTCCACAAATAATGATACCATTACTGTCATAACCATTGAATCTTGGAACCTGGATATCCATACCTCTTCCCCCATAGGAAAACCCTTCAGAAAGGAGCAGTGGCATTAGAATAGCTCTCCTATCTGCTAACCTTGGGGTTACAGGGACCAAAAATAGAGTAACCACCTTTCACTTTGGAGAGCAACGAGCTTGTTCACATGTATCTCCTCATGGTTTCCAACACACTAACTTTATTCCCCTTCTTAGAACTTTGCTCATATTATTTCTCTTTCCTAACATGTCCTTTATCCTTCTCTATCCCAATATACCCATTCTTGAAGACCAGTTTTGTCCTCAATCCAGGTGTTCACCAGCTACTCTGGTCCATTCTATTTCTAGATGAAAATTGCTCAGTGCCTTACAAATAACTACTTCATTTCTCTCCATTTCATGTGCTTTAATTTTGCGCCCCCCCAAAAAAAATCTAAAACAAGGTCAAAGGATCTGTATACACATCCTAGAAACATAATAACCAAAATAACAATAATAACAAAGTTAACCTTATTTGAAAACTTATGTTCATACCCTATGGTATTTTACATGTACTTTTCTCTCAAATAATCATCACAATAATCCTTTGAGATAATTACCACATTTTACTGATGCAGAGATGGAGGCACAGAAAGTCAAGTAATTTGCTGAAAATGTCATTTATTGGTTAACAAACACTTTATGAAATGTTTCACGCACATCATCTCATTTGCCCCTCACAACTCTAAGTCTGCTACAAGTATTAGTATTACTATTTTACTAATAGATGTTAAGAAATTTTCTTTTAAATATCCTATAACTTAATGGTATAGGCAGAATTATGATACAGATTTCCCAGGGCTTTCTGTCATAACATCTTATGTCATAGTATCTTATTTGAAGGGGGAATAAAAATATATGTTTTCAAAGATTCATCCCCTAAGGATCCAGCCTAATTCAAGCCCCAGTTCCACAAGGAGAACTCAAGAATGCTCTAGAAAGGTTTCCTTCCCCAAACTGCTGTCACAGGAACAAGCACTGTGCTAGTATTAACATAGGTGTGGTTGTTACAAAGTACTCTCTCAAATGTGATGTTGCTTATTCCTAACAACAATCTGATAAGTGCACATGGGTAATCCCTAAACTCAAAGAATTTATGTGATTTGCCCATTCAAGACCATAGAGATTAACAAATAATAGATCTAAAGATGAAAACCAAGACTTTTCTTCCTGTTATATCTCAAAATTAGCATTTCATTTTATGCTGATATTCTGTAATTATTTCCTCAAGGTGATGAATAAATATGAACACTAGAATTAAGTGGTTCTAAATTTCTTCTAGGTTCACAGACTCATTTTAAAAATGAAATCTATGGAACCACTCAATAGAAAAAAAAAAAAACATACAGCTTTAGACAGTTTTGCATACATTTTCATGACTTCATGAGCCCCTGGTTAAGAACCCTATACAAAATTATAACTTGAAGGACAGGGGCAATAACTTATGCTCCTGTCATATGCTTCACAGTGCGTAGCAGACAGCATGGAAGAAGGATTAAGAAGTATTCAAATGATTGTAAACAGACCTAATTTTCTTGATATTGGCTTTGGAAATAGTCACAGAGCCTCTATTAAGACATACATTTAGTAGCAATAAAAAAAAAAAAATGACAGGCAAAAATAAAGTCACTCACAGAGAAGGTACAATTATTGAGCCTTACTGTTTGCTGGAGGCTTTACTTCATATCCTTTTTGGCCTGAAAGCAGCCTCTAAAGCAGTTATCATCAGTCTTTTAGAAGATGAAACTAAGGCTCAAGAGAAGCTGATTAATTTGCCCACAAACATAAGGCCAAGAGCAAAGCAAAGATATAAATTCAGGTCAGTCTAGGATGGAAGAAATCTGGCTCTTCCTGTAATAATCCAAATATTTAGCTTGATGGCATAGAATGTTACAGAAGGGAGAGAAAAAAAACACTTATGACATGAAGTTTTAAAAAAAGGTGACTGGGGATCAAAAATAAGGAACACATTCAAAGAGAAGAAAGAAAGGTGGGTGACTAAAATGAATAATCTAGAACATAAAATATGGGGTAGGGAATGGAGAGGAAGAAAGAACACTGGACTGTTCTAAAATCTGATTCTAATTCTTACTCTGTCCTCAACTCACCTGATAATCTTGGACTAGCCACTCAATCTTTCTGGACCTTAGCTTC
>NW_011888785.1:2972060-3035723 GCF_000151845.1 Pteropus vampyrus | reverse complement strand
GAAATGTTTCACGCACATCATCTCATTTGCCCCTCACAACTCTAAGTCTGCTACAAGTATTAGTATTACTATTTTACTAATAGATGTTAAGAAATTTTCTTTTAAATATCCTATAACTTAATGGTATAGGCAGAATTATGATACAGATTTCCCAGGGCTTTCTGTCATAACATCTTATGTCATAGTATCTTATTTGAAGGGGGAATAAAAATATATGTTTTCAAAGATTCATCCCCTAAGGATCCAGCCTAATTCAAGCCCCAGTTCCACAAGGAGAACTCAAGAATGCTCTAGAAAGGTTTCCTTCCCCAAACTGCTGTCACAGGAACAAGCACTGTGCTAGTATTAACATAGGTGTGGTTGTTACAAAGTACTCTCTCAAATGTGATGTTGCTTATTCCTAACAACAATCTGATAAGTGCACATGGGTAATCCCTAAACTCAAAGAATTTATGTGATTTGCCCATTCAAGACCATAGAGATTAACAAATAATAGATCTAAAGATGAAAACCAAGACTTTTCTTCCTGTTATATCTCAAAATTAGCATTTCATTTTATGCTGATATTCTGTAATTATTTCCTCAAGGTGATGAATAAATATGAACACTAGAATTAAGTGGTTCTAAATTTCTTCTAGGTTCACAGACTCATTTTAAAAATGAAATCTATGGAACCACTCAATAGAAAAAAAAAAAAACATACAGCTTTAGACAGTTTTGCATACATTTTCATGACTTCATGAGCCCCTGGTTAAGAACCCTATACAAAATTATAACTTGAAGGACAGGGGCAATAACTTATGCTCCTGTCATATGCTTCACAGTGCGTAGCAGACAGCATGGAAGAAGGATTAAGAAGTATTCAAATGATTGTAAACAGACCTAATTTTCTTGATATTGGCTTTGGAAATAGTCACAGAGCCTCTATTAAGACATACATTTAGTAGCAATAAAAAAAAAAAAATGACAGGCAAAAATAAAGTCACTCACAGAGAAGGTACAATTATTGAGCCTTACTGTTTGCTGGAGGCTTTACTTCATATCCTTTTTGGCCTGAAAGCAGCCTCTAAAGCAGTTATCATCAGTCTTTTAGAAGATGAAACTAAGGCTCAAGAGAAGCTGATTAAGTTGCCCACAAACATAAGGCCAAGAGCAAAGCAAAGATATAAATTCAGGTCAGTCTAGGATGGAAGAAATCTGGCTCTTCCTGTAATAATCCAAATATTTAGCTTGATGGCATAGAATGTTACAGAAGGGAGAGAAAAAAAACACTTATGACATGAAGTTTTAAAAAAAGGTGACTGGGGATCAAAAATAAAGAACACATTCAAAGAGAAGAAAGAAAGGTGGGTGACTAAAACGAATAATCTAGAACATAAAATATGGGGTAGGGAATGGAGAGGAAGAAAGAACACTGGACTGTTCTAAAATCTGATTCTAATTCTTACTCTGTCCTCAACTCACCTGATAATCTTGGACTAGCCACTCAATCTTTCTGGACCTTAGCTTCCTAATGTGTGAAATTACAGCTGTTGGATGACATAAACTTAAATTTCTACACTCCTTCACAATTTCCAAAACATTTTCGCAAGTATTATTTTCATTACATTTCATGGAGCAGGAATTTTGTTTTTATTCACTGCTGTATCCACAGCACCAGGTTGGTACAAAGTAGGTGCAAAATATTAGCTGAACAGATGAATCTGATTCTGACAACAACCCTGTGAGGGACACAGAACAGGATAGGTAATATTATGTTTATTTTACATATGAGAAAAACCAAGGTTCAAACACTTTAAAATATGTGCTCACAGTTCCACAGCAAAGTGGTAGAGCAGGATGCAAATTCAAGTCTTCCAATTACTAATTTAAGGTTCCTTCCCGGTCTAAAATTTGTTATATTTTAATAAATTTTCAGTTAGTCAGATTCAAGAATAATGAACTCTTATTCTCATCCTTTTAAAGAATTCATTAGGATGGTATTACTATAGAAAGCAGTGAATGACTGATTCAGAAGAATGATTCTGAAAGAATACCTAATATTCAATAATGTTACATATATAAAAAAAGAAGATAAAATCTAATTTCTGACCTTCTTTGATTATACTTTATTATATTTTCTGTGTTCCACAGTGAGTTTACTCACTGTGCCTCTCTGCAAATTTTGCTGTTAATCATAGAGGGAAGGAGCTCAAATTTATTTAGACAAGGAAAGTTATTAATTAAACCATAAACCTTGTTGGGAGGCTTCCCTAATGACCTGAAGTTGAGGAACTAACCTCCTACTCTAAAGCTTAGGACCAAATGAGGTACAGGGGAAATGTCCTGACAGAACAGCATAAGCTGGAAACATCTATGTGCACAGAGTGTGTTGCAGAGTAAATTAAGCCTGAAACATCACTGGAGGCAAAAATGACAAAACTGAAGCTGTCCTACTCTGGGCACATCATGAGAAGGAAGGCTTCTTTGGAAAAGCAATAATGCTGGGAAAAATGAAGGCAGAAGGAAAAAGACCAAATATGAAAGGATTGACTCCATAAAAGAAGCCATAGGCACGAGTCTACAGAAGCTGAGCAGGGCTGTTGAGGACAGGACATGGTAGACATCACCCTTTCACAGGGCCCTCAGGAGTCAGAGCCCACTTAGAAGCAAAGCAGTTACACACACGACAGAGAAAAAAACACTGAGGGCAGAGATCTATTTTCCAAGACTCTCAAAAGTACAAGATTGTATTTCAAGAACCAAAGTGGAAAAGAGGAGGGGTTGGCTAGAAAATAACTCCTTCAGATTTGAGGGCACTCATGGCTAAGGCATGAAACCTCGTGCTTTGAGGCTACAGGACAGCAGGAAAATCTTTGTGTGTTGGGAAGCAAAATCTTTTGATTAAAAATAAAAAAGACTGCAAACTTATACAAACATAAAATCCTTGCTTTCAAAAATAAATAATTTCTGGATATGAAATGCCACCTCCTAAAATCAGTACTTTAAGAATACAAAAATATTTTGTCATATGGAGGTAGTATATAAGTGGGTATTTCCTAAAGCAAAATCATCAAAATAACTTCTCTTCTAAAACTAAATAAATAAGTGTAATATTGTCCACTGACTCGTGTTCCTTTGGTTTCTCCTCCCTCTAAGGACTTCCATTAAACATGTGCCAAAAGTAAGAACAGTTTATACAAAAACTAATTTCCATAGCACTCAAATAAAACAGAATATCTGGATAAGAGGGTAAATAAATTATCAATAAATGGGGTGAAAAACTTTGAAAAGTCATGACTGGACCCAGAGGAAGAAACAAACATACAGATTGAGAGAAGAGGGCTTAATTAAGATAAACATTCTGTAAATGTAAAGGATAAATTTAAAGGAGTAATTTAAAGGTATTTAGGTCTCTAGTTCTATAATCTGACTTATCTCGCAATAATAATCTACCATTCTACTTACCTTTTAATACAGCTGACCTTTCAACTCAATGGTTTGAATTGCACTAGCTTCACTTATATGCAGATTTTTAAAAATAAGTTCATAGAGTACTGTAACATTTCTTCGATTTTCTTAACATTTTTTGTCCAACTTACTTTACTGTAAAAATGCAGTATATAATAAATTTAATATATAAATATGTTAACCATTTGCTTATGTTGTTGGTAAGATTGCAGGTCAACAATAGGCTTTAGTAGTTAAGGTTTGGAGGAGTCAAAAGTTACATGTGAATTTTTGAATGCACGGGGTCGGAGTCCCAATCCCTGTGTTGTTCAAAGGTCAACTGCAGTTAATTTTCTTCTCCCGTTTAAAAGTTATTTTCCTTCTCCCGTTTAAAAGTTATTTTCCTTCTTGGTACAAATGATATATTTAAATTTTTCTGCAGAAATATAATTCAGTTACCTTACCTAGTCGCGAACTGAATGAGTGCATTTTGAAGAGTCTGCCTAATTTCAAGAAGAAAAGATTCATCATCACTTAGTGTATAATACCAATACTGGACATAATCTCTCAAGGAAAACTGGATAACCTAAAACAAGAATGTTGGGGGGAAAATACAACTATTTAGAATTTAAAAAGTAACAGTAGCAAACACAAACAGTAGAAAATCTAAAAGGATGATTTGCCAGTTGATATTTACTCTCTATGCACTAAACTGTGGTGGTAAATAATTGCCTTCATAAAATAAGCATCAATATGCCAAAAATCATTTCAAAACTTTTAAAATTATTTTGGTATCCCAAGTCATACATTGACATATTTTTTAAAAATTAAAGAGTTATCTATGGCCAAGTCCACCACAAATTCATAAAAACAGAACATGAAGAAAAAGTAAATTTTCAATGCTATAAATATAATGAAGAGTTTAAATCAGTTTAATAAAATAAGATGCAAAGTAATGCCAATAGATCCTAATTCTCAAAAAGAAAACCATTTTTCCAAGATTATACCATCAGATTCATTGCAGCCAAACTACAAAAGTGACATAGTTCACTTAATTCTAATGCCTTTGATACTGCCAATAGTATTGTTAGCCAATAGCAAATAATATAACTTAATGTATAAAGTTTTTGTAAATCAGATAAACCCAGCCTAAATATAAATTCGTCTATAAAGTAAATGTTAGAATTTTAAAGTACACGTTATTTACAATAATCTATATAATCAAACAAACATCAGTGAAAAATATTTTGGAGAAAATAATTTTTTTAATTCGAAATTTTTAATGTTGTTGAATCAAAGCAGGTATATCCATTTAAAATAGTAATAAAAACTAGGATGGAAAAATGTCTGATTTACAAAACCACTAAGTTTATTCATCAGCTGAAGAATAACACTTTAACTATAAAATAATTAAAAACATTATTGAATGTGTCAGTAAAAAGGTTTTTTTCTTCTAAATGCAAATTCAATCAAAAGTCTTTAATATTAAGTCAAACGCCTCATTATATATTAGTTCATAAATAAGGCATCTTTTAAAGTATAGAATCCAAGGATAGCACTATAATGCACTTCCAGAATATTACATAAATAGCAAAACTATTTCTTAATATTTTCAAAAGAAATACACCTAGCACACAATATAAAATTCAAATACCACATACTGAAACTCACTTGCTGGAGAGGTTCATCAATTATATTGGCACCCGTCAATCTTCTATCAATCTTTATAGTTCTGGCTTCCCGTTTCATTTCTTCTAAGCACTTAAAGAAAACCATCACATCTTACTGCATAGTTTTCTTGATTTAAAATCTCTGTAGTTTACTTACTGTCATTATCTTCAAGTAAATAAATAACCTTATTTTTTGAGACTCTAATATAAACGAAACACTATTTCTCAAATTAATAAAACTACACATCTAGGAAAAAATATTAACTTCGAAAATTTACTAAATCAGCAATTATTTAGAATGTGAGAAAACTGAAAATATACAGATGTATTTTTACCATATTTCAAAGCCATAAGTTAGTGTTTCAAGTGAGTTAAATTATGAATTTTCTCTATTAAAAGCTCTCCCTCTTCCCTTTCCCCATGCCTAGCCCAAGACAGAAGAATACTGGCTGCCAAATGAATATATTTTTAACTGATTTTATTTAGAGATAATTTTTAGCAACTAAAAAAAATCAATTTCTCTCTTTCTCTGTAGTCTTCAGAAAGATCAGTGACCTGGAAATAGGATGAAAAGTCATGTGACACCCTTTAATTAAAAATACAAACCAAAGCAAGTGCAAGCATGCAAGCACATGTGTGCGTGCGCACGTGCACGTACACACACACACACGTGCATGCATGTGCTTCATGTTGTAACATGCAACCTCAGATTTTTTTCACAAAACATGCTTATGTCATTTGAGAAAAGCAAATCAAAACCTCCATTTTTTATACCACCTACTAAAAAAATAGATTATAAAGACTTAATCAGTCTTGATTAGAATTTATTACTGTTTGAGGTCTTAATCACTCAAATGAATGGAAACTATGGATGGCTAAGAAATGATTCAAAAAAAAGAAAAGGTTCATTTCCTTAGAAAGTTTTGTGAGCATACTCAAAGAATACATACTAGTGTGAGTCCTAAATGAGGACAAAGTCTCAGTTTAAAAGAATTAGAAAAAAATTATTTATCAATATGAAAGTCAGTAGGATAGAATGTTAATTTCAGTAATGTAAAGTAATACTTTATATATTACTTTCTCTACATCTCCTACAAACTGGACAAGGTAATTGTGAAGTTAAGTCCCTATCAAGTCCAGACCATTTGTCTCTCTATGAAAATGTGAAACCATCTCAAACCCACAAGAACTGAAGGCAATGCAAATCTTAAGTCTACCTATAGTACTCAATTCCAATTTTATTTATAAAATATGACTAAAAAAAAGAATAGAAAAATAGCAACATCCAATATGACATAAAATTGGCCCTAAATTATTAAAATTATAGATATAGCCTAACTGCAAGCTATATTTTTCAAGTGAGTCAAAGAAAAAGTACCCATTTTTCCCTCTCTGGTTCCCATTCAATTTATTTCATTCAAAACAGTATATTCATTGACACAAATCATACATGTAATGCTTTCAAATTCTAAGATAGCAGGAAAAAAAATCACATTTCTGTCTTTCCCTCAAATTTGCATTACCACTTTTTAATATTTAACATTAAGTTTACAAAGTAATCTTTTAAAATGCATTTTTAAAGCATGATCAGAAAGTCTCTCAAAAATTTAAAGTGAGCATTAGTAAATTATAAGAAAATCTGCAAAGACATATAGATGGCCACATTATCATCCTTGTACAGAATAGGACTTTGAGGTTTCACATTCCTTTACCCTATTTACCTTGGGAATTCCAGTTGATGTTGGAGGAAGAAATGAGTGTTCACACTGCTCTAGGTACTTCTCTGAGCTTGTTTTTCCAAACAGGAGAGTAACCACAAAACCTCTGAAAAAAAATTTAATTACAGATATAAAAACAAAATTTTACACATAATTTAATGCATCTATTATTAAATATATTTTTCAGATTTAATAGACAGATTTTGCTATGTTCTGAAGTTTAAAATAACTATAAACATTTGTGAATTTATACAATAACTCCTTTCAAAGTTTTCATCCAGTATATTTCATTAAAAAAATCTCAGGCAGTATTTTCAAACATTAGGAAAATCGACCCTCATTAAATAAGTAGGCTGGCTAATAACCAAGGACAAAGACAACTAAAATCTAAATCTATAGCTTAATTACATATCTTTGTTGTTAACTAATTAACATGAGATATTAATATAACTTGTCACTATGAATACAGAATAAACAAAGGCTATACAGGGAAAAAGTGATCCAATTTATAATTTATTTGAAATAAGCCTGGAACTAAAAGAAGAAAATTAGTCCAGTATGATAAACACTGGTTTAGAACTGTTTCACTATAATTATTGACTAATTGCTATCAATATTTCATATATTTAAAATTTACCAATTAAATCTAAGTACTACTTAGGAAATCTATAAAAAAAGAAAATTGAATTTTAATTTTATAATGATCTTATAGTAATCTTACAGTGATTCAAAGTTTGTAGTGACAAAAAAAGAACAGTAAAAAATTAATTGTGGTCAGCCTCAATACTGAAAGGAAGATTCTTAAGGTTCCCTGCTTCTTGTGGCTCTGCCATTACACTGTTCTTCAGCACAGGCATCAGAAAAGCAGGGAGGAGGGCGAAAAACAGATAAAATCAAATCAGCTCATGTCATCAATTGTTAAAAAGGCCGGCCTCAGATTATCAGTAGATTTCACCTACTGATATTATTATAATATCTGATATTATTACTAGGAATCAAGTTGGCTCTGTATTTCAGTTTGACCTGGTTATAAGCACATTTATAGACACAATAAAATGCTTATATTAACAATGTGTTCCTAAAAGTATCATCATGAAAGAGACTGATAAAATACTAACCTTTGCATAACCAAACATAACAGAATGCCATTAAATAACACATAATGTGGTATGCCAAAAGAAAAACCGAAAAAAAAAAAAATGAAAACAAAAATCTCTGCATGGTATTCTTTCCAAAAGTATTCTTATACTAGAAAATAAGGGATTAGCTTTGGCTCTAAGAAAAAAATACACATTCTCCCACGTTATAGATAGGTAAACTACAGAACTTAGCACCTTAAGTTTTATTAGCAAAAAGTAAAAAAGTAGTTTCTCTAGAAAAATGTATTGTCTCAAACTTGCATTTTAAATTAAGAAAAAGAACATATCTTTAAAAACTTACACAATAAAAAACACACTAAAACTAAGAAATTATTTAATTATATGAAATGTTTTTACTTGAGATTGATATTTAAAAGCCTATTTTTACTTTTAAAATTCATAAGGCATTAAGCCATACTAAGTTACATTAAAGAAGGGATAATCATTCCTCGTAATTAGAGCCAAAATAATAAAAAGATTTAACTCAAGAATTAAGGTACTCAGTGACCATAACTGAACAACGTAGGAGTGCTTAATTAACTAATCTCCATGAGATAATTTTGCTAGTATATAAGTAGAAGACCTTTACCCTTTACTGTGGCTGTGAGTTTCACTGGGATCAACAGTCTGGAACACATCATCAGATCAATTTATGACACAGAATGAACTTGGAATTTCAGATCCTACCATGTGACTCAATATTATCTAAAGAGATTTTAGTAGCGCTCTCACACCCTCGAATATCCCATCTTATCTAAAAATTTCTACAGAACTTTACAACTATGCAAAAATTTTTTGAAAATCATTCTTTGATAAATTAGCACATTCAAAAAAGGAACAACAAAGATTCCTGTGACTTTGAAATGAATGGACTCATCACCCTTCTCTCTTTCCCAAATGTTATATGAAAGTCTATTCTAAAAGAAATAATGCTCCACCTCTTCCATCTTCTGAGCATTCCTAGGGCTCTCCGACCTTCATCTATAAAGCTGTGATTTACTCTCTCTCTGAAGTCCTTCACTTTTGCTAAGGGCTTATTCAATTAGTGAAATAGAAGAAATCTTGCCTTTCAAAGAAACATCTCAAGACAATCTCCTTTACAATCAATAAAAGCAGCCATGACCATATGGGGGAGAGGTGCATCTACCACAGCTCTGGCCTGAATTTGTGACTAAAGAGTGTAATTTAGGAAGCCAAATGGTTGCAGACCTGTAGTCTTCAATCTTTATAATCAAAGATATTCAGAACTCCATTTATCTGACTCCTACCACTTATTTCTTAATTGTTCCAATATGCAATATCCCATCCAAGCAATTCTAATGAAAACACTAAATTTAAAATAAAAAGTAGTTTTATAAATAGTCCTTAAAGTAGCTGCTCAATTTAATTAATTCTCACTTGTTCAACAATCGGTGGGTACACTCCCTACAAAAATGTCTACGCATAATTTTCAAACCCATATCCTGAAAGAGGTAATAGTTAGTAGATATATTTACAACCTGCCCCTTTGGTGTCTTATACAGTCTCTTATGCCACAGTTTATATATGCTATTCAATCCAGCTAAGTCCTCTAAACCTATAAGCTCAAACAACTCCTCCAAATTTGGGAACTTCAAAAGTTTTTTTTTTTTTAAAGAACTCAATGGTATTTGTTCCACAAACAATTACATAAATGTATCATACACACACACACACACACATATTAACAAGAAAATACTAATTTCAGTTAAACTACCTTGGTTAAAGTATGTAAACCACAAACATCTCTTTTGTCAATACATTCTCTTACATATAATTCACATCTGATACCAAATGCTCTGCATAGGAAGTTATACGAACTCATGACTGAAACCTCTCTTATAAAGGTTTATCAATCAATGCAAGGTAAAAAGCAAAACATTGTAAACCAAATAACCAAGTAGAGAAAACTGCAAAATGAGGTGTTTGGATTTTCTAAAACAAAATGACAGCATTTACTAAGGGAAATAATTAACATTATTGTCTGAAGTCTAAACAATGACACAATATCTTACTGTAAACCTTGATGCATCATCTCAATATAACTTAATATTATCATAGATAAGGCAACGTCAACTTTAAAAGAGGAATAACACTGAAACAAATAAAATATCTTTTAACTTTTCTTTTGCCACAGAGAAGTTTATGTCATTGAAAATTGAAATTTTATTTTTAAAGATGACTAACCACATTTCTAGTACAAATAACAACCATCACCATTTTTATTTCTATAGGTATTTTTATTTTTAAACTTTGGTAAAAACAATTTGTAAAAACAGTAATCATAAATAAATCATACTTTCATTTCTCTTGGTCATTTGTTTCAATTTTGAACAAAACATGACATATGAATTATAAAATTATCATTGAGTATACTCACCCACTCACAAAGCAGAGGATATAAAATGCCAAATAAAATATTACGAAGGGTCCAAAGGTTATTAGAGAAAGGACAATGCCAAGGCTTCCCCATCCCCATATGGATAAACTGGTCTGAAATAAAACAAAAAAATTAAATTCTCTTTAAGTAAATATGAATTAGAAAAGACTCAACTAAGCTTTTACATAGTTTTAAATTTCACCTTTTTTACATTTATAACATTGTTTCAATAACTGCTAAAATGTTTACTTTTGAAAATGTTAAGTACGCTTTTGGAAATTTATCTCCAAGAAACAATATACAAAATCTGTATGTAGAAAGAGGTTATAGAACATCAGCAATGGATTTTTAAAATCTAGTGAAAATGTAAAGGTATAACAAGAAATAGACAAGTTGCTGAATGATACGCTGGCACGAGAAGTGATAACAAAGAATTTATATACACAAAAGCATATATGAAATGTAGACCATAAAACTGTGCTTATTTAGAATATTTCATTTTAAAACTAGGTACCAACATAACTACAGTATGGCAAAACATGTTTTAAAAATTAAAATTTCAAGGTAAGAAATCCTTATCTCATCAAAATTACATTGTTCTTTTATTAAAATTGTGTGAAGTTTTTAAAATTATAATTGCAAAACTCTCAACTTCCAGTTACCAAAATTTACCAAGAACTCAACGAAAAAAATCTCCAAAAATTCTCCATCATTAAAAATAAACAAAAAAAAAACCTGTTTTGTTTAGAATTTTGCTGTATTATCTAATAAAAATACTCCTTTTAATGAAGGCAAACTGGATTTTAGCAATTTAAGTCATTATGAATAAATAAAAGTACTCAATTCAACAAGTTCTAACATCCATCTGCCTTGTACTGTGAGGTATACAAAGTGAGCATTTGTCCCACTCCTGCCATCAAGGAGCACAGAGAAGAATGTCTTAAAGGAAAGAAACAGACACTGAACTAAAAGAAAATAATAGAGAGCATTATAAGATGCTAAACTGAACAAAATTAATGACCAAAAAGCCATAGACTACACAATAAGTGTTGTGGATTATGAAAGGACAGTTGTATTCATTCATTCATTCATTCATTCATTCATTCACAAGTCATTGACTGCTTCCTATGTGCTGTAAGCTCAAGGTGCTGGGGAAACCGCAATGAATAAAACATATCCTCATTAAGTCTATGCTCTAGTAAGGGGAGAAAGATAAGCATACCTTCATAAATTTACATATTCTCATAAGTTTACATTCCAGAAAGGGAAAAAACGACAAATAAGTGAGTCTTCCTAGCCTAAAATAATATTTTCCATTTATTTAATCTTCTTTTATGTCACTCAGTGTTTTGTTTTTTTTTTCCCCTTCTTCAATATAAGAAAACTATACAGGCACAACTCTCATTCGTTTCTATTTTTATTATCCTCTTTTCTCATCCAGGACACTCTCATCTTTTTAACCTGAGGACAGAAGGAATGCTGATGAAGTTTCTGCTCTGCCCTCATGATCTCCCCCCTGAATCGGCTGGGGATACCATTTCACCTCACAGAAGTGGTCTCCTCTGACTTATTTCTAAGAGCTAACAGTAGGCCATAGTGATTTAGAATAAAGCACAGAGCAGTCCAGTTCCTCTGACAATACTTCTGCTGAACATCCAGTACCTGATCCACACTACGGCACTGCCAGGTGCTCAACTATGGGAAACAGATGCTATTTCCCAAGATTCATTTGAAATCTTATCCAATGACTTCCCCTCAAAAGAGTTCTCGTAAACTCTCAGGAAAGCGGAAAGCAGACTATGACCCAGATACTTTATTCAACCTACCCCCTCCGGTGATATTTGATCTAATATTAGCACTATTACCCTTTCTTTACAGAGTTAGATTTATGCTTGCTAATCAGTTTTTCAAAGCTAAACAACTTATTAAGGATATATTCAGATATATTCAAAGGTTTTAAAAATAAAACCAAGCAAGTGGTTATCTCTGGGGATACAGGAAGGGAGCACACAACTGAAGAAAAATACACAGGGGGATTCTCAAAACCTCAGCAGTGTTCTATTTTTTAACCCGGTGTTTGCTTTAAACTGCATAAATGTTTTACTCTGTTTGAATCTATCTTCTACAATTAAAGAAATTTTCAAAGAAGAATTACAATTAGTCAATTAGTTACTATGGGGAAGATTATTTAATGCAGCAATTAGTTAACAAGGGGGAGACGCTCAATTGCCTAAAATCTTGTTTTCAGAACCTTACAAGTCCTTACATATTCATGTGAAAATGGTAGCAAAATCACCCAATATAAATTCTTATTCATTCAACAAATATTTTGAATACCTACAATGTATGAGGTGGTAGTGATTTAACAGCAAACAAAACAGACATTACTATTACATTAAAAAAAAAAATCTACAAGACCTTTTCCTTAAGTTTGAAATTTTTATATCTCAGAGACCAATAAAATTAAACATTTCCAATCAAGCAAATCAGGTGCTCATTTGCTTTGAAAGTAATCTCTTAGAATAGTTAACTTCAAATATTAAACTATTCCTTGAAACAGAACAGTGAATTGTCTAAAAATAAGAAAGTTTTATGTTATTCTTAGTGTTCCCATATATATAATTGGCTGATATTACAATCTGATTATTTGGTAAGATTAAGAAAAACATTTGACCTAATGTTATTTAAAACTCTCATGTTCCAATTATTTCCTAATATGATACAGGACGATAAAATTTAGGATAATTTTATACTATGTCGGGAACCTTTTACTAATTCGAAGAGGTATTACTTCAAGAGTTGACTTAAAATGAAAGTCAAAAAATAGAAAAAAATCTACATTACAGGTTTACATTAAAATAATCCTTGATATATTACCACTTTTTGCTCTACATATAATAAACACTGAAATATCCACACTGGCTATTGCTCTAGAATCACTGAGCCACCCACCATGAGGTGAAAGAAACTTTCAAGATCATCTACTGCAGCCATTTAGGTTCTTAACTGCAGATTATTAAAATGCAGATTCTGATCCAGTATGTCTGGGTTAAGGTCTGTGATTCTTTCATTTCTAACAAGCTACCAGAACTGTTCAGAACAAAGGAAAATTACAAATTTATAATTCTCCTTAAATTAACTTCTAGGTCCACAAAACTTTATTCACAATACTATAATCCAAAAAGCTGTGAAAACTTAAACTGTACCAAGCATTCCACATACCCTATCATTAACTTGTCAGAACTTACCAAGTGATCAAGACATAGCATAGTGCTCAAAAAATGTGGACTCTGGAGTTAGACTTATCTGCATGCAAATCATACCTTTGCTATTTATAAGCTGTGTAACCACTACATGCTTCCATTTCTTCACCTATGTCATATGGTTGTGGTGGGGAGTAAATAAGTCCATGGTCCAGTGGTCAAATTTTTAGCTTAATCACTACTATTATTCCTAGTTAACAACAGAGAAACAAAGGCACAGAGAAGTTTTTAAAAACTGCCCAAAGTCACACAACTAGTAGGTATAAGAGTGAGAACTGATCCTGAGCAAAACCTGACTCCTTAATAAACCTTACAATCTGTCAGCTGACAAATGCCTGAAAAGTCACAGTAAGAAAAAAATACTCAAATCATACATGTGTTTTCTTTTATCTGAATATTAATCAGCTTAATATGCCACCTGAGAAATTAGTCAGAAAACTACTTGTAATGAATGTAAAAAATCCCAAGTCCGAATATAAAGTATATAATTTTTATTGTTAGACAATCAGTTTATCCATGTATACCCTACACAAACGGAAAAATTGGGGGTTTCAAAGAGTGGCAATATTTTAGTGTGACGAGATAACTGCATGTATTGGTTTGGCCAAAAGCACAGGGCCAAAGACATAAAAAATGACCTCTGCTGTCAAGAAGCTTAAGAATCAAAAAATGACAATGCAAAGGTTCGTATATGGATCCTGACAATAGAAAGCAAGTGGATATATTTTACTTTATGATATTTTATGCCTATCAAGTCATACTGACATTTATCTCATTTGATCCTCACAGACTTTTATAGGAAAGGTACTATAACAGAGTACTAAGAACACAGAGTAAGAAACGATAGGTTTCAGTTTACCGCTAAATTTCTGTGTAACCTCTGTAAATTTCTGTGTAACCTCTTTTTCATCCAAAATTTCCATTAGCACAATGAGGGAGCTGAACTGTGAGATCAACGCTCAAGTCAAGTCTAGTCATAGTGTTAGGTAGCTAGTCAGACATGAGCAACAGGGAGGAACAAAGGAATAGGGGTCCAGCCTAGAGACCGCCCAAAGAACACCCCAACGGTGTTAGAATTCTGAGTAAGCACATGCATACTAGGCAAAGAGTTATATAGCAGCCAAGTATCAATCAAAATGACCTCACTTGTCAATCACCTAAGAACGCCTTTGGAATCACCCATCTCAGCCCAAAGATAATGCAGACATTCCCACTTCGGGGGTCTTTGTGTTTGTTGTTGTTACAGCGCTCTGTTACAGCTCTTCTTCTCACCCCTATTAAGTTACCTAGTGAGGATGACTAAAGACCAGTGATACGATACAAGTTTGCAATCCAGCTATTGAACCGGGAGGGACAGATCGCCTATGAAAAGAGTAAACATCGCAATCAACTACCCTTGTCTTCAAGCTAGCTAACTTCCCAGTCGGCAAAGATAACGGCCACTGGATACCTGCAGGTTTTTCTTCCTTCTCACAACTGGGTGTGCCCAAAATAATTATATTATACACATATATACACACATACTGCCCCCTCTATGTATTTTTACCTCTTTGGTAATAGAGCCCTCTCCTTTATAACAGAAGTCTATTTTCAACTTTTATACAGTTTTGAGAAAGAATTATGTACATATATGTAGGTGGTTACCTGGACAAACTCTTCATTTTTTAAGTTAGAGAAGTAATCACAGACTACCAGATAATTAGAATTCCCAGCTCTCAGTGATAAAGAAAATACAAGAAAACAAACAAAAGCTACAATGAATCCAGTGTTTTTTAAACTAGATTCTATAATTTACAAAATATTTGTATAGTTTGAAAGAGTAGATAAATTCATAATATTTATTCGTTTATTTAGGATACAAACTAAGTTAGGCTGCAGACTCCCCGCCCCACTCCCATAGCCGTACTAAGGTAATCACTGAATTAGAGACTAGAAGCAACCCCAATATTGAAAAAAAAGATCCTATTTACTGAATGTTTTCCTTATCCAAGAAAAATAATAAAGTTTTTAAAATGTGAAGGGGGCAACAGCAAAGAACAATCCTAACAGGCTTCCGATAAATACTCAAAGCCTCAAATTGCAAAACTGCTTTTACCAAGGTTTTGTGAATTCCTGATAAAAGGTCTACTAGTAGATACACAAGACTAAAATACATAAAATATATAAAAAGAGCTTTTTAGAAACTGTATTTTTCTCATGCCTTAATAACTTTCAAGAAATATATTTTTTTAATTATAAACTTTCAATCAATTAAAAAGAAAAAACAGATTATTTTCCTTATAAATGTTTCCATCTGACAGATAAAGGCATGTGTGTATATATATGTCTCATTTCTAAACAAATATGTATACATGTATATATTACATACAAAAAAGTATTCCCTTAAAAATAAATGGTTAAAGCAGAAAATTTAAAAGTACCAAAGACAGTTAACTTTCTAATTATGTGAACTAACAGATTCCATCACAGAATTGGCATCAGAAAGTACTTATTCTTTGTATTTTGAACAAATCATATTTTTTGTATAAGCATATTTATCCTGATTATTTTTTTAAAATTCAACTACATACTAGTAAATATTGCTATCAATCATCTCAGAAAGAGGAGAGAGCTATAAGTATACATACATTTGCTTATTTTTTAAAAGTACACATACACAGAAACTTTAGAAAACAGTGTTCTGTAAGGAATGGGAAAAATGGAGTAGAAGGGACAGGGATAAGAACCGGACATCTCTAAAAATACCTAGTTCTGTAAATTTGATTTTGTAATGGTATAAATATTTTACATATAAAAAGCAATCTCTAAAAATCAAAAGCAAAGTGAAACAAATCTAACTCTACATACAAAAGTGTAGGATAACCACACACACACAAAAAAACTATTTCAATGATTTTACAATATAACAATTTGACTATGAATCGTTAGTGGTATGTACCCTAAGAACAACAATAACAAAAAACTTCCAAAAAAAAAATCTTAAATTGCCTCAGTGAAAAAACAGTGTAAACAGTTCCACTAAAACAAACCAGGAAGAATGGCTGATTCCAAGTATGGAGCAGGAAATAAGTTTAAGATGGGCCTGGAGCACCTTGCCACACCAGAAAGACTACTGAGTATATGCCAAAAGGATGCAGAAAACAAACTGAAGAGGCTTCTAGTGGCTAAAGATGAAATAATTAAGAATAATCACTGCAGTAGATTGGAGCACTTCAAATATTTGAGTTAATAAATATTGTAGTTTTTTTTTTTTTAATTCTACTGATCATTTTTTGAAAAGTGATGGAGAATTAAATATTTATCCAGGTAGAGAGCTGATGAAAATTCAGTTTCTCTTTAAGGAAATATTCCATGTAATAAAGAAGAAGTGACAGAATTAGAATATCACCATACTGCAACCCTTAATCTATTAAAGTCTTGAGAGAGAGAGAGAGAGAGAGAGAGAGAGAGAGAGAGTGAGAAAGAGAGAGAGAGAGAGAGAGAGAGAGAGAGAGAGAGAAGACATGAACCAGACATTATATACTTCTTGAAAAAAAAATACACACCACCATCTACGAATGAGTCTTGGGGTGGGGGTGGGGGGGCATGAATTGAACCTGAATCTGATTTAGGAAATTCAGAAGACTGAGAAATGTGACAACATTATCGAGATGAACTGAGCAAAATTCAGACAGTGGGAAACACTAAAGGGCAAAAGACCCAATTCCTTCAACAAATGAAGGACAAGGGAAAACAAGAGAAGAAGGGGGCGGGGATAGGGCAATCCGTGGGTTAAAAGTGCAATATGTATAGCTTTTCCAACTTTTTTTTTTAAATACAGTGGGAAAAAGAGAAGAAGGAGAAGAACAAAGAGGAAAAGGAGGGAAAAAGAGAAAGTGGGTAATTCTAAATATTTTCTGAATATTTAATGATATTAACATGTCACTGCTTATTTTTTAGCTGGTGTAATGGTATAGTTTGCTTTAATAAAAAGAATACTTATATTTTAGAAACGCATAAAATATTTAGATGAAATCATATATCTGGAATATATTTCAAAATAATTCTGAAAGTAGAGAGTCAGGGAAAAATGAAAAGGGATATAGATGAAATATAATTGGCCATGAGCTAATATGTCTAAACCAGGCATGAGGACAGGGAGCTCATTATATTACTCTTTCTACATTTAATGTTTAAAATTTTTCATCAAAAAAACCTTTAAACACACACAATAATCACAAAATTCACTTACATAGTAAATGCACTTGCATTTCTTAAGCAAACACTGCAGGAAATAAACAGGCCACAAACAAGCTACATGTTTACAGCCCAGGGAATTAACCTGGGGTTAAAACTTTCTTATGATGAGGTTGATAGTAGAGCAATCAATATACTTGATTATTCAATTAAGAAAAAGATTCTTTTAAATACAGAACTAAGTGATGAGTTTTAATATCCTATTTTATGTATGGGTATGTGTACATTTTATATAAGAACTACTGTCCTTCAAAATAATTATTTAGGGAATTTTCTCATTAATTCTGTAGTAATTAAGTAGCTATGTATTAGGCCTTAATCATACAAAGATGAATCAGTTTCTACCCTTGATATGCTCATAAACTAAAAGGGAAAAATACGCATGTAATAACATAAATGAGATAAGTGCCATAATAAAAAAAGATTTATGAAGTGTTTGGAAATACAGAAAAGATAAAGCCTCCAGAGTTTAAACAGTATCGAAATTCCTTTTAAATTGTCTTCAAAAGGCGATTTTTCAATGAAATAAGAAAAGGCAATCTCTTGTCTTCACAGTTGCCTGCTTCTTTCCATCAAAATGTTATTACCCACAACAGAGTACAAACTTCATTACTAAAGTTTTCATAATTTTCAAAACTAAAACTTTCACGTGAACAAAGATTCACAAATACTAAGGCTATTCAAAAGTGTGACACAGGGAAAGTGCCCTTTGATTCAAAAGTAGGACAGAGAATATCATGTTTATGGAACTTAACATTAATACTCAAGGCTATTTATACTTTTATGTCTAAATATATTTAAAGATTCCATTTATAAATGGCAACAAAGTAAACTGTGAAGGATTAATGCACTATTCAAGAGTTTCCAGAAAACAACATATAACTGAACATAGTCTTTTCAACAAATGGTACTGGAGAAATCAGACATCCACATGCAAAAAGAAAAAAGAAAGAAAGAATCTAATACACAGATCACATATCCTTCACAAAAATTAACTCCAAATCAATCACAGACCTAAATGTAAAACAGAAAAAATTATTAAACTCCAGAAGATTACACAGGAAAAAAACCTAGATGACCTTGGGCATGGTGATGCCCTTTTAGATATAACACCAAATACGCAATCCATGAAAGAAATAATTGATAAGCTAGACTTCATTAAAATTAAAAACTTCTGCTCTAAGACTGTATCATAATTAAAAGACAAGCCACAGACTAGGAGAAAATATTTGCAAATCACACATCTGATAAAGGACTGTTATCTAAAATATACAACAAAGTTTTAAAATTCAACAATAAGAAAACCACCTTGATTAAAAAATGGGCCAAAGATTTTAATAGACACCTCTTCCAAGAAGATATACAGATGGTAAATAAGCACATGAAAAGATGATCCACGTCATATGTCATCAGGAAGATACACTACATTCCTATTAGTATGGCCAAAATCCAGAGCACTTGAAACATCAAACACTGAAGAGGATGTAGAGCAACAGGACTCTCATACATTGCTGGTGGGAAGGCAAAATCATATAGCAACAATGCAAGTTTGATTTCTTACAAAACTAAATAAACTCTTGCCATAGGTCTAGCAATCACATTCCTTAGTATTTACTCAAAGGACATGAAAATGTATGTCCGCACGAAAACCTGTATGCAGATGTTTATAGTAGCTTTATTCATAATTGCCAAAACTTGGAAGGAATCACGATGCCCTAAGGTAGGTAGGTGAACAGATACATTCACTGTGATACATCCACACAATGAAATTTTATTCAATGCTAAAAAGAATAACCTATCAAGCCATGAAAAGGCATGGAGTACCTTAAATGTATATTACAAAGTGAAAAAAATGAATGTGAAAAGGCTGTGTGTGTGTGTGTGTGTGTGTGTGTGTGTGTGTGTGTGTGTGTACTGTATGAATCCAACTATACGACATTCTGGAAAAAGCAAAACTATGGAAACAATGGTTGGAGCAGGGCAGGAGGGTAAGATGAAACAGCACAGAGAATTTTTAGGGGAGTGAAAATATTTTGTATGATATCATAATGATAGATAAATATTATTATACTTTTGTACAAACCCACAGAATGCTGAACACCAAGAGTGAACTCCAAGGTAAACTATGAACATTGGGTGATTATCATGTGTCAATAATAGGTTCATCCATTGCAAAACAAACAAACAAACAAACAAACAAAACACCTAACCATCCTCCTGAGTAATATTGATGATGAGGGAGATCATGTATGTGTGGGGGCAGGGAGTGTACGGGAAATTTCTTTACCTTCTTGTCAATTTTGTTGTAAATCTAAAACTGTTCTAAAATATAAAGTTTTAAAAAATTACAGCTAAATAATCACAAGTACAAGATGATTGTACAAAGGGAGAGAATGATATAATAGAATGGCACCAGTCATAAATTAGAAATAACTGATACACGGTCAATCTTACCGCCCAAAAGAACAAATGTTAAAAGTCAAATTGCTTAAAATTGATTCAACTTTTAACCAAATGTTAAAAATCATATTTTTACATGATGTTAAAATTCACTTAGATTCATCTCAGATTTCATAATGTCTCATCTTAGTACAGGAAACTAGAGATCAACAACTTGGATACAGAAAACCTTAAGAGAAGCCATAAGCATATATAAAACATGTATCATTTAATTAAGGAAAATTGTTAGATGATCAAAACTTTAGTTGACATGATGTATTAGCACATATTTCCACCTGACTCCCTACCCCCTCCCCCCTCCCCCACCCAAAGAAAATCACACTTTCTTTATTTGGGATGCCTACTGGATAAATTCCTCATAATTTAATCTGATGTGGTCAAAAACCAGTTAGATCAAGAATCAACAATCACATTCTAACATTTTATGGTATATTTTTTAAAACATAATTTTTAATTGTAATCTTTAATTTTTATACAAATGGAAATTATTTACAAGAGAAAGCTGTTGCTAAAAGGGAACATGCACAATTGAAACTACAAAAGTTCCACTTGGAAGAATCATTACTCTTCCCTCCCAAGGAAAACAAACAGGAAAGCCAAAGGTCAGTTTCCAACATATCACCCTGATTTTCCTATGGAATGAGTAGGAGCCTTTCTATAAAAATTCTTTACTCTGACTCAATAAACAGATGAAGATAAAACAGTAAGTCCTAACAAATCATCCTGACCTCATTTAGTAAGTCAGGTGATCAGCACTGACTGACAAAACATCATTCATGTGTGTTACATTCTTGGGACAAAACACCAAAGTGGTATCTGTGTGTGTTTTAACTTTGTACTTATATATGCAGAATAAAATAACAAAAATATTCTCCCTAACTAACCACTCCAGTTTCAAGTCACTGATCATGGCGCTCAGGATCAAGACCTCAGCAAACAGAAAGCTGAAAGTGGTGAGATTCACTGCCAGAATACTTTCTGCAGATGGGCTAGATAGACCTCAGCCTACCTGAGTTCATGACCCCATTACTACTCAATCTTCCCAACCAAGGAATTGAGCCAGTCTCCTTTTTCCCCACAATCTTCTGTGGCTCCAGTCAAGTTTCCTCTATTACCCTAGTATGCGATAGAATGAAACACATCTCAAAATCTCAGTAGGTGATGCTGGTTGGCCTTTTTACAAGAAATTCTAAGGTCTGAGAATGGAATAAAAAACTGGTTTGTTTTATTAAACCAAAATATATTTTTAATTCTGGATAAACATTTAAAAAATCATATAAAAATCAGTTCTGGCTTTTCTTGAAAAATAGAAAAATCTGAATCAGTAGAATCACATCTTGACAAGGCAACAATAGAATAAAGCTGAGTGGCAACAGTCCCGATGAAAATGAGCCAGGAACGCTTCAGGATTGCCCCAACAAAACTATACGGTTTACCTGATGAGTCCAAAGATGTGATTTATCATCATAATCTTACAGCTGTTTTAGTGAAAAAGGCAAAATACTTACCTGGAAGTGGAAAACAAAAGATAAACCAATACAGTAATATGTTTAAAAAACAGGACATAGCCTATTTCTTAGAGGAAGTGAAGGTATACATATGCCCATTTCATGAAGGGATTTCAATTCACATATCTGATTTAAGCATTTTCTTTTCCCTAGTTTAGTCTGACAACAAACATTTCAAAAGGTAATAAACTACTAGCCTCAAGAAGAATCTAGTGGAGTGAAGAGGAAAGGAAGAAAATGAGGAAATCACAAATAGGGGATGTAGGGAAGAAATTTCCAAATTCTGTGAAAGAGGGAAAGAATAAAAGGAAATGAGAGGTCGAGGGAAATTAATGTTGCTTTGAATGTATATCCTTGATTATTTGCAAGCAAAAGAAAGTCTACAATTCCCAGAATTCTGTTTTTACTCTCCTATAATCTATTTACAATCCCTGAATATATCTTATTTTCTAATCTACCACTTTTAACTACCTCACATATACTGTCAACTTCTAAAACTGTACCTCCAGCCCAAATACACCTCCTGAATTTCTAAAACTTATATATACAACTGCATACTGAACCTTTCTGATGGAATTTCTCATGGGTACCTCAAACTCATCATGTATAAAATTAATTCATTACATACCCCAATATCTCCTACATTCTCTAATTTAAAGCATTGGTGCCTATCTAATTACTGAAAAGAAAAATCTCAGTTATCTTAAACTGCCCTCTTACAACTCTCACATCCAACTAGTTATATTCTAGATCCTAAATATCTTGGGGGCCCTCCCTTCCTCACCACCAAAGCCTAAGACAAGACAAACCTTCATTAAAGCCTGCAAGATTAGGATTCCTGCCTCCCCTCTATTCCACCCTCACTGCCAAAATAATCTTTGAGAAAAAGATTCTGAAATACCTAACTTTTCCATGAGCAGGACCTGTTCTCTTGTTTCTGTTATCCAGGATGGATTACCTTTCTTCTCTAGCAAGAATCTCTATCAAGTTTCCTTTAAAAAGTAGCTCAAACTTGTATATTCCATGAAGCAAGCCTTCCTTCTTCCCACATAGAATGTTCCATCCTTTCGTTCTCTGCCTCCATTGTACTATTTGAAGTTCTACAGTAGTTATTTATGTTATTCTGCATTTTCTAGACTAGAAGCTCCTTTCATTCATTGATCAAACATTTACTGAGGTCTATCATGTGCCCATTATAGCCAGGCTCTGCAATTTCAAAGATAAGTAAAACAATGTTCCTAGCCTCAAGAAGCTTACAGTCTTGTGGAAGAAGAGAATGATGTATATAAAATATTTTAAGTAAAATAAAAGACATGCATCAGCTATTACAAGGCACTAGAAGGAGCACGTGATCTGACACAGTCTGAAGGAGAAGAGGGGAAGCAAATCAGAGGAAGCATCCTGAAAAAGGTGACACTTAAGATTAGTCTCAGAGGATAGGAGAACATAGCGAGGTGAGTAGGGCAACTGACAAAGACAGCAGGAAGCAACCATCAGTTCCAACTGAAGGTTGTTTTTTAAAAAGTAGATTGTGAGAAGCATATGGGACATTCAAATGTAAACCATTCTATCAACTATTGGCAAGATTTAAAGTATGCAAGCCTGGGGGCAGGAAAACCTATAAAGAACAATTACAGTCATATTATCTAAAAGGTAAAAATAGGGCAGAGGTGGTGGAAATGGACAGAAGTCTGCAGATTGGAGAAACATCTAGATGGCAATCAACAGATCTTGTGATTAACTGCATGTTGCATGAGAAAGCCATCACCATACCTTTTTAAGCTTGAGTAATAACTGACTGAAGAGCTGGTCACTCTAAATGATATAGAAGAACAGGGTTGGAGGACAGCGTGTTTGTTGTTGTAGATATATACAGACCTCAAGTGCAGACAGCCAGAAAGCAACTAGATATAATATTCTACGGAATACTCTGAGATACAGATAAAGAATTTGAAATTACTAGTACCCAAAGATGCTAATTAGTATTCACAGAAACTAATCTAAAAAGTGAGAATGAAGTAGATCACGAAGAAAGCAGCAAGTCAAGGATGAAATATTGGTAACACCATTATATAAAGGGGCAGAAAAATGAAGCCAATGAAGCCCATTAAGACGACTGAGAAGGCCTACTTAGAAAGATCTAAGAAGCAGTAACAGGTGGTATGCCAGAAGCTAAGAGAACAGTATCTCCACAAGAAAGTGATCAGCAGTGTCCAAAAGCAGTACAGTTCAGTAAGATAAAAACCAGTAAATGTCCAGGCAATTTTGACAACCAGAAGGTAGCTGCTGATCTTACTGAGAGCAGCATCAACAGGAGGTTTAGGAATGAGTGGTAAGAGATCTGTATACATGTCAGGCTTTAGGGAAGGATCCAGCAAAGGTGAGTACAGGTGAGATAAAGTATGGCTAATGCAGCAGTACGTGAAAGATTCAAAGGTTCAAAGAGGGTTTGACCTCTAATAATCACAAGAGGGAAAGCTCAGTTTTCAAAGCATAAAGTTAAAGGCAGGGAACATACGATATTCAATCTTATCTCCCATAACAAGCAAAATTCCTGGAACATAATGTGTACTCAATGATTCTGTGATATGCATGAATGAATTCAGGAGTCTCCCTTTCTAATATACCAAACACTCATTCACAAAACAGTAGGCCATAAAATACTGTAAATAAGCATTAAAATAAACAATCTGATTTAAAACATGGGTCAAAAAAGTATATACATACTGCTAGGGAATATTGAGAGTTATTCCTTTAGATTCTTTTACAATTTATAAACTTAACAGTGCACAAATGCATGGGATATAGTGATGTCCCATGCTAATGTCTGTTCATTCTTTACCACCCAACCATAAAATATATTTAGGAGTTTACTACAAACAACATGAGACTAATAATTGTTATACACTGTAAAAGGCAGGTTTCATGTGGCTATCCCATCCCTTCATGCACAGTCCTGAGAACCACATTATCCTACCTACTCTTCCTTCTCCTAACCCCAGTCTGGTTTAGACCTGACACAAATGCTGCCAACTTACTGTTTGGCAGACAACGTACACCTTATGAGACCTGGCTCTATTAGTGATCTGAGCTAAACTCTCTTTCTCTGTAACTTGAACAACTATAAACTGTTGCCAGCCAGTGGTGGGCACTGAACCTGAAGATGAATATGTGATTCTGGGGCTAGGGTGGCCATTTTAAGGAGACATACAGGCCAATAAGCAAGAAAGCCAATTGAAAGAAAAACTGAAAATGAAGCAGATATACTGAAATGCCAAGATGAGAGACATTGTGGTTGAGATCTTAGCTTATCAGTTCCCATAGGATCAGATGCATTCCATTTCATGTCACTGGATTATTTTTATGAGCTAAGTAGAGTATATTACTGTTCCTTACAATCAAGAATGTCAAGGGGAAAAAAATCCTAAACAAGATTAGATAAATTCCAGGAATACAGAAGTCATTTTTGGTTGTTATGTCACTAATAGCTACTATGCATTGTAACACAGAAGTAGTTAGAAATCCTGGTTTCTAATTCTAGCTCTGCGCTAAAACATCATGTGGATGTGAGAAATCAAAATCTCTCTCAAAAACTGTTTACTCGTCTATGGCCATGCCACCCTAAACAAGCCCGATCCCATCTGATCTCGGAAGCTAAGCAGGGTCGGGCCTGGTTAGTACTTGGATGGGAGACCACCTAGGAAGATCAGGTATTGTAGGCATAAAAAAAATAAAAAATAAGAGATTATAAGCTGATTTTGCAATCTGTGAGGTCAATCAAGGTTTGTCTCGCCTAAAATAAAAGTTTTTTTTTAATTGTTTACTCACTTCTAAAAGAAGGAATTGAATTATAGATTTCCTTTAATGGCTTAAAAATTAACTTGAGATGATAGTATGAGAGGAGTGTGTGTATGCACAACAAATTCAAAGATATACTCCCTTTCTCCGTTAACCCTTTATTACAAGTCAGACTCTTATAGGAGTATGTGTGGGCTTAGGTGAACAAAGATATATTCTTAAAGCAACTCTTTGGAAGTCTCAAGAATTTTTGTTACAAGAAAGATATAAACTTAGAGTAGGTAGACAAAAAAAAGGCACTGTAATAAATCAAAAGCAATCTCACAGGGTGATCTGATCATAAATTCCTAACTGGGCAGGTCATGGTGAGTAGTCACACCCCATGCCTATAACTTTTTTAGCAAAATGTTTAAGCCAGCCCTGTCCATTGTTCTTGTGCATCTAGATTATCACGCTTCTGACATGCCAGAAGTCATCTTCTTTTCTAGATACCTGGAGGGGTAACCACCCTCAAGGGAGCACATAATCTTGTTAACTATCCTGTACCTTGTTTCTTCCCACCTTCATATAATTTTAAGTTCCCTCCTTAATTCGAAAGGTATAAAAGAAACTACAAAACCGTCATTCTCTGGAGCATTTGAGATCCTGCTTCCTGGCAATTGCTGTCAGTTTCACTCAAATAAAATGTTATAAAAATTATTTACAGGTTTGGATGTTCTTATAACAAGTGTAAAATGGCTCTTTCCTAAGACCCTTAGCTGGGTTATATGCAATAAATTATTTTTCTATTAAGATCATCACTAAGGCTACTAGAATTCCAAGCAGTACCTGAAGCAAATGTAGTATCTATGTAAATACATGAAACTTCCTTTTAGGACAAACAAGGTACTCACCTTATAGACCTTCTCCCTTCTTGGACTTCTGAGGAACGCTTGCCTACCATACTTTAAACCATTTTCTGAGGGATTTGTTAAGTAGTGGTCACCATGCTTTGAGTCACATGAATGACTCCCACCACCGTGGCCACAGCTACAAGGGTAGGTTTCTATAGCTAGTTTAGTGGTCTGTGAGATGGCCTGGCAGAAAAGCTCTATCAAATAATATAAGTAGCCTAAATAGAGTAAAAGATGACTCTGATCTAACCAATAAGATTTTGTCTTGGGACTGTTAGTTGGCAGTGACAGGAATAAAAGAGCAGTAAGACTAACAGAGAGCAAATTATCATGGCATAACACCAGGACAGGAACTGACAAAAGCCTAATACTAGCAGGGTCACAGGGTCTCCAGGTAGCTAGATCTGTATGATATATACAGAATTACCGTCTAGTGGCCAGATATGTATTGTATCCATAACCCCAATCTACATCTCATTCTATCTGAAATCAGGACTGGCAGCCATTTTTGTTCTGGCAGCCACTGGCAGCCATTCAGTGAAGCCTGACTAATAAGGCTCCTGTTTTATGATTTCACCAAAATTCTTATCACCTAAGGTAATTCCTGAATCTCTTTGTAACTTGCACCTCAGATTCTTTCCTCGGTTCTACAAATGTAAGTTTACAGTCATCCCTCAGTATATGCAGAGGATTGGTTTCATAAAAGATTTCAATAACTGTTTAAACTATCTTAAACCATTTACTTTAAATTTTCAACAATATCCACTTATACAGGCATTGTTTTAATAAAGATGTTATAGTGATAGGATGGCCTCAAATTTTAAGAGATTCAAAAGAACTGCTAAGCCCTTTTAATTGACACCTATAGTAAAAGTAGAAGACAAAGAAATCTAATCTGCACTTAAGTCAATTAAACCCTATAAATAACTCCTTGAAAACATCCAAGACTATTTGTGTTGCTGCTATTTCTCTTCTTTGATTATTTTCATTATTTTGTAAAATAAACAGACATTACTTAGACTCCCTGAAACCATTCTCAAAGGTTCTAAGAACATAAATATACTGAGGGAAAATAAATGAAGAAGGGCAACTTCATCTCAGTTTGAATGAAAGGAACAAACTAAAATCATATTCAATAAACCAATAAACCACCGGGAAAAAAGATAAACCTGGTTGAAAAATCTATTACATTAAGATGTTTTAAATAAGGGTTCATACTTAAAAAAATAATAACCTTTGCTTATTTTCTCTTTCAACTCACTGTGAACTTACCATAGTGGAATAGAGGAGAAACAAACCAACCAACTAGGGATATATAAAATGGTGTAGCCGCTGTATAAAACAGTTTCGTGGTTCCTCAAAAATTTAAACACAGAATTACCATATGACCCAGAAATTTCAGTCCTAAGTATATGCCAAAAAGGACTGAAAACTCAAACATATATATGTACATACGTGTTTACAGCAGCACTATTCGCAAGAACCAAAAGGTTGAAAGTGACTCAGATAATCATCAATGAATGAATGGCTTAACAAACTGTGGTATCAACTATATACAGTAGAGTATTATTCAGCCATAAAAAGGAATGAAGTAATACTGATACATACTATAACATGGATACATTATGCTAAGTGAAAGAAACCAGACACAAAAGGTCCAATATTGTGTGATTTCGTTTATATGAAAAATCCAGAAAAGATAAATCCATAGAGAAAGAATGCAGAACGGTGGCTGCCAACCGCTGGGGGAGAGAAGAAAATGAGGAGCAACTTGGTAGTTTTCCTGTTGAGATGAAAATGTTTTGGAACCCGACAAAGGTTACACCACATTATGATTGTACTAAATGGCAATGAATTGTTCACTTTAAAATGGTTAAATTTATGTTATATCAATTTCAATATCACCTCCTTTTAAAAACTTAAAAAAAAAAAAAAAAAACTGGGCCAGTTGTTAGAAGACACAATTTCTAGACCCGGGTTCTACGCCAGCTGCTTATAGCTGACCTCTCTGAGCCTCAATTTCTTCATCTGTAAACAGGTTGGGAACAGATGATATCCAAGGTTCCTCTCATTAACTGGTGCTCTATATCTGCAGCTCTGAATTTTTAAAGAATTGTATCATATAGGAATTTATCTGAAAAACAAAGCATGAAGTACTGGTTAATGTTCTCAGCAACAGTTTTATAGGAAAGTCATTATAAAGTTTAACAAAATTGCTTCTCATAATGACTTAAAAATAAAAGTGGACATAAACATTAAAAAGCAATTCAATGAGGGCAATTCTGCAAAGAGTAAAACTAATGTATTCTAAGATTATAGTTTTCTAGCAGTCAAACTATACCTAAGGATAGAAATTAGAGACTCTAACCACAATAATAAATAAAGTAAGTAAGTAAGTAAGTACGTAAGTTTGAGAACCTAAAAGAAAAGATCAGATTAAATAACTCAGGCATTTTCCCCCGGTACCAATTCTTTTGAGCTTTGAGAGGTACTGAGTATCATATAATCTGAGGTCACTGAGTTTTGACAATCTATATTTCTGATTTAGAGTTAATCCATATACACCTAAAACTCTGATAAGCCACAAAAACTGAAGAACCTAATTAGTGTTCTCATTACCCTACTTTTATAAGGTGGCAGACTATAGCAAAGTCAAATAAGCAAAAAATCTCCTCAATAGCAGCTTTGGATATATTTCAACATAACAAATGTTGACCTGAGTTACAAAATTTCCCATCAAATAGTATACTACGAATAACTTTGGCCTAGAAAATTTAAGCCAATTGATGTCAGCTGCCACAGACAAAGAAAAATCTTAATAACATTCCTATGAGCAGTCTGGATCTGTACAACTACACTGTGAAATGTACCACAGATGACTGAGACAATTGATGTGCTGTGTTTTTTAATAAATATCAATGGAGTTTTTTAATAAATATCAATTGAGTTTTAGAAAAATGAGCATCATTCATACCCACCTAAATGAGGTAAGTCAATGAATGCAACCCAAAGTGAGAATAGGAAAACAAGCACCATTTAGCATTAATTGCTCCTCAGTTTTCATCTTGCTAAAGCACATCCAAAAACTATTAATAAAAAAGATACATATAAAAATGCATGTCACAACCCAGCTATTAAAAGCATTCATTTGATGCAGCCCAAATCCCCATGACCTATCACAGGCTTCATCTACTTAGTGTCATAGCATCGAAAAATTACTTTTAGTTTCACAGTTCAAATACATATGAAATAAGGTCATTGTATGCTGAATCATCTAATTTTGAAAAATACGAAAGCTTAAACCATGACACGTATTTTGCTTAGTAAAAGCAATGGGTTTTAGTCACTAGTTGACATGATATACTATAATCATTTAAAAATCTTGTTTTCCACTAAGCATGCAATTTTCTTATTTCTACATCAAGCTGTTACCAAATTTACTACTATACTACTCACCCTTATCAGAATATATATTGAAAAATTTTCATAGTGTTTTGGATAAACTCTTCATTCAAAGGTAATTTCATAGCTCATTTGCATAACTAAGGTAGCTCTTGAAGACTAAGTATTACACTTTCAAAAGCTCTCTTCAGTTTTAAAAGAAAAATAAATTTGCTGTACCCTGTTGACAGTAATGTCTAATGTTCTCATTTTCCAAGTTTAACGGTACAAAAAAATTGAATTACATGTCAAATTAATTAAATGAGTTGCAGTTAAGCGATTTATTCCTACAACAAATCTGAATTCATGTAACAATTATAAACCTCTAGTCCCATATACAGTTTACACTTTAGTTAGTCTAAACTGAGTGGTTTCTTTGTGCCACTCATTTTGATTCTCTTTGCATAAAACTGTACTTTATAAATAAGGAAAGTTTGCCTAAGTAATATACAAGGTCCTTTTTCAGTGACTAAGTCTATACCATTTACTCTATGTTAAAAAAATGACACATCGGTAATTGCTCACAAATCTGAAACTGGGCAATTAAAATTGTTTCTGAAAAGCATCACATGTAAAAGTAAGGAAATAGTAAAATATGTTAGGTACAGCAAGGTGTCAAACTCAGGCAAGCAGCACACAGGAGTGAGTGGGGCTATGCTGTGCAAAACTGACCAAGCCTTGACACTCCAGAGCCTCCTCCTGCCAGTTGTCAGAACAGACAGACAGATCTCTAACCACTCCCCTGGGAGCCTGTGGAACATCAACCTGGAACTCCTGGCCTCTCCATGGATACTGCACAATCATTCTGAACCCCTTAACAAAGAGGATACAAGGCTAGGACTTCCAACGAAGTTCGACTCATCAAGGTTTTTCATCCGCTATGGAACTACTGAATGTATTTTCCAGACTAATTCTGAACCCACTATGCCCATTCTTTGGTCACGTCCAAGAGATAAATTGATTGTTATCAGTCCTCCCCGGTACTCTAACCAACTGTATTGTCCTTGCTTTTTCCTCCTTTATCCAACTTCTCACAGCTACCATCCTTCCCTTCCAAAGCTTCCCTCTAGGTTTACACCATCTGTTCCAAGGAAAATCAAACCCACTTATATCATCAAAAACTTCACTGTTTGCTTTAAGTAAAAGCTGCTTATCCTGCAGCCCTCTCAAAGACTGCTTATTCTTTCATTAATTATGCAACCCAACTTCATGATGCGGGGTCATACACAGTCCCCATCATAACTCCCAGCTAGTTTCCTATAAAAACCCCATCCCTGTGCAATTCCTACACATTAGAATTACCTGGGGGACATTTTTAAATCCCATTGTCTAGATTATACCCCATACAAATTAAATCAGAAAAGCTGAGGATGAGAGCTAGCCAACAGCAACTACGATGTGCAGCAAAGTTAGGATAGAGCATTAGTAGTTGGTAAAGTTCTCCAGGTGATTCCAATAAGCAGTCACAAGTGATAACCACTCTCCAAGGCATCCTACTTATTCATGCAAAACTCTTGAGATGCAGCACACAACATTCTTCTCTATCCTAAGTGCTGCATAACCCTGAATTATTTCAAAATACTTGAGGATAATCCACCCAACAGTCTATTTTTAACATCATAAGCACTTCATCTCTACCAACTTTTATTGTAACTCCACTTTAACCACTACAGACCATACTGTAACTTAATCATCGCTTTGTCTTCTCTGAAGAGGAAATGTGAAAATTAACTATCTTTTTCTCTGACCACCAATCTCCCAGTTCTAAATTAGTTACACCGACCACTTTTCATTTTCATTCAGAGTTGCAGACAGTAGATTCTTCTTTTTCTTTACTTAGCTCACTTCTGTATACACTTCCCTATCGAGACTAGACTCCATAGTTCACCATTTCAACCACTCTCGCGCTGATATCCTCATTTATAACATTACATTAGAACTCCGTTTATTTTCCTGCACATACCATATGGTATAAGTTTCATGAGGACATAAACTATGTGTTTTGTTCAACGATGTAGTCCCGGTGCCAAGTATAACATTTGGCACATACAGTATGATCTCAGTAAGAATATATTGAAAACACAGATCTTTTCATTAATCATCTAAATCAACATTATATAAATCAAGATTTTTTTCCCCAGAAATAACCTTCACCAGTTTATCTTCCTTTCCAATCATTAATTAACTGGCATCTTAACACCTAAGTTCCACTTGCCCTTGGTTTCTGTGTTGGATCAATTCATTAAACAACTACTATCTTGGAAAAATTAAATAAACACTTGAGAAACTTATCAAAGCAGGAAAAAATAATTCACATCACTTTAAGAGCAATTTTTAAAAATTTAATGAAAATTCTCTCATGTGTGTCTAAATGAGAAAGGTATAGAAGTACTCAGATGCATTTATTTATTTATTCATTCATTCATTTATTTATTTATTTTTACACCTACAGCACCTGGTCTTTCTAGGTGGTCTCCCATCCAAGTACTAACCAGGCCCGACCCTGCTTAGCTTCTGAGATCAGACAAGATCAGGCGCATTCAGGGTGCCATGGCTGTAGACCCCAGAATGCTTTTAAAAAAGAGAAAGCAAATAATACTTTTACTTTTTACTAATTATATTTCTGCTGGGTTTACTTTTCAAGAAGCATGTAAATTTTTTTAACGAAAAATATATTGCAAATACTACTATATTATTTGTAGAGTGTATATACCACTTTTCTTACAAAAGACACACCATATCCTTAACTCATTTTATTAACATTCGATTAACAGATATTTTAAATATTTAAATGAATACACTATTACTAACATTTATTTTTATCAAGCAATGATCATAAAGGCTGTCCTAAAACTACCACTCCACCAAGTGAAAAACATGAAACTAACACCCTGTTTGAGAAATCAAAACAAAATAGTTGGCCAAATTATGGTAATAATGAAGAAAAAGCTTAACACACACATGACCTTTAAAACAGATTTGCATATGGAAAATCTTAAGATAAATAGATATGTGTTTGTATACTGTCAGGGTTTAATTATTTAAGTACTAAATAAAAAATTTTAAACATTTAATAATCATGGAGGTGTAAAGGCAGACACACGGCTGCAAGTGACTGTGAAGAGGCAGCTGGACCATAAACAGAGATGTCCTCAAGAATATCATGATCTGAGCTGTAATTCCTGAACCTGTAGTACTGCTCAAAGAACAAGCCAGCCTAGGAAGGGATCTCCAGAGTTAAAACCCAGAGTTTCAGAATGTGCTGGAAGAAAAAATCATGGACAAGCACCCAGATAATCATGAGATAATGCAGACAGAAATTCAGCAAAGAGGAATAAGCAGATTACACCAGCAGAGAAGGGCAGGGTTGGTATGATATGGTTTCTGCTTTCAGAGGCTTCTTTCTCCCCTTGTAGGTATGGCTAAGATTAGGACTTAGGTTACTGTAGTTAGCTTCCCACTACAAAGCATAGTAGTTATTAAATTATTCAACACTGCTACAATGTAACCCCAACCCTTCTTGGCCCTCAAATTCTCAGTAAAGTCTTCTACACAACACACACACACACACACACACACACACACACATACACACACACACACACACACACACACACCCCATCTAGATGTGATAATAAAATCCATGAAAAAAATTTTTTTTCAAAATTCAACTTGGAGAAAACTGTAATGGCTTAATTTCAGCCCCACTTTTATCTATTTTGTCTTGCTTATATACTACTTGAGACCATCTCTTAAAGCTAAATAAAATGTACTGCAAAATTTAAATATCTTTTGACACCAAAGCACAATCAACAAAAGAAAAACAGATAAATTGGACTGTGTCAAAATTAGAAACTTTGTGCTGCAAATAATACCACCAAAAAAATGAAGTCGACTCACAGAATGAGAAAAAATATTTCTAAATCATGTATCTGATAATGAACTTCACCTAGAATATATGAAGAACTGTTAAGACTGAATAAGAAATAGAGAAATAACCCAGTTTTAAAATGAGCACAATGGTAACGGTTTTCTATCTGGAATAACGAGTCCTAGAACTTATTGCGGCAATAAATGAACAACTCTTTTGGTGTATTTTGGAATATACCAAAAGCCACTGAATTGTACACTTTAATTGGATGAATTGTATGCTATGTGAATTATGTCTCTATGAAGCTATTTTTAAAATTACTACTTACTAGTTAAACAACAGGAAAGTATAGACACAAAGGTTAATGGAATAGAATAAATTCAATAAAAACAATTCTAAGAAATAAGTATCTCAAAAAATAGAGTACAGAAAAGGTACCACCTTAACACAGTGGTTCTTAGAGGCAGTTTAGCCTCCTAGGAGACATTTCACAATGCACAGAAACATTTTTGGTTATCAAAATGGAGGGAGGAGGTAGAACACCATCATAGAGGCCAAGGATGTTGCTGTACCTACGCAGCATCCTAATGCACAAGACGACCACCCACAATAATGAAGAGGATAACAGGAGGAAGAGGAGGAGAGATGGGGAGATTAACTATTTTTGATTAAAAAGACATAATGATATTGCTAAATTAGATCTTGGTTAAAACTGGAGAAATTTGTATATACTGAATATTAGACAATAATAAGGATTTTGGTAATTTTATTAGGTATGACGATAATGCTGTGGTTATAGCAAAACACATCCTTACTCGGGAGATTCAGGAGAGTATTTTTGAGGAGAAGTGACATAATACCTGAAATTTACTTTAAAATGGTTCAGCTATAACAACAAAAATGACACATAGAGAATCAGATCTAAAGCAAGTAGGACAAAATGTTAGCAAATCTAGGTAACTGGTACACAGGTGCTGACAGCAATTTTTTCAAGGTTTCTGCATGTTTGAAATTTTGCATTATAAAAAATTGATAAAAATTATGAGTATTTTTCTCCAATAAAATGTCACAAAAATACTAAAAATATGCAAAAAACAGCTTAGAAATTCTGACTAAAAAAATTATAAATCATTGTATAACTCTGGGCCAGGAAAGGTCTTTTTAAAAACGGTAAAATATGTAGGAAAGGATTCACATATTTAACCCTTTTTCGGTTTAGGAAAAAAAAAAGTGCAGCTCGCTGCCAGCGTTCACTTAACACCACACGTACGAATGCTACATTTTCTAGGATTTGACATTTTCAGCAATCCAGAATTACTATGTTTTGTAAATGGAAATATCACTACTAAAAACAGAATGCTATAAATAGAATGATGTCATTTGTTTCCAAAGACTATCGATATACTAGAGCAATGTGAAAATAAAAATAAAAGCGAGATATTTCATGGCAAACCTTGGGGGTAAGGTTAGGACTGCAATCTGCAAGTATCTCGGGGTAAACGCTGCAGCAGCAAGCACTCTTGGGGCAAGCAAGAAATGGTCTAACAACATAAAACTTATTTATATTAATAAAAAAAATTCCATAAACTTAAATATATATACTTGTAAAAAGATATGCACCGTATACAGCAAAAGGTTAAAATCCATGAGATGTTATAAATTATTAGGAAATAGACCAATACTACAAAAGAAAAACAGGATAGGAACAGGAAATTCAAACAGAAAATACAAATGGCCTGACATATGAAAAACTGTCAACCCCACCAGCAATCAAAGAAGCCCAAATTTTTAAAGCAAGAATATAATTTTCACCTATGTGACAGGCAAAGATGAAAAATTATAAGTCAACTTTGTTCATGATTTTTAAAAGTTAAATATAAGATTAAAAAGTATAAAAAGTATAAATAAAGTCTAGTATTCATCTATTTCTATTTTATTTAATCAGGATAAAAGCTGAATTTTATCAAATGCCTTCTTGGTGTTTCCTATAATACTCTGGATTTTTCTCTCCACTGACAATCTAAATAATCAGTTGTAATAACATATTTCTAAACAATGAGCCATTTTGCATATCTACAATGACTCTTTAATTGTAACAGAGTTTTCTTTTAGTGCACAATTGAACATTAACCATTTTACTGATAATATAAATATTCATAAAAAAATTGTCAATTTTTTTTTTTTTAACACCTACAGCACCTGGTCTTCCTAGGTGGTCTCCCATCTAAGAACTAACCAGGCCCGACCCTGCTTAGCTTCCAAGATCAGACGAAATTGGGCATGTTCAGGGTAGTATGGCCATGGACATCCTGTAAGTTTATATGAAGTGAAGGCAGGTTACAAATTTGTTTGTATATGTGATCCTACTTTAAAAAGTGTACAAATATAATACAGAATACCGAAGGCAGGAAATACTAAATGTGGTTATAATCTGCATGATAAAATTACAAGTGGTTAATATTTCTTTGTACTTTGTTTCAAATTTTTATAAGCATGCATTATTTTAAAAACTACCAACCAAAAAAGCTATCTTCATTTGAAAAATAATAATTAGTTCTGAATGCCTACATAAAGAAAGGAGATCCCTGTATAACCTACTTGGGGAAAAGTAGAAAAAGTAGGTATAGGAGTAGCATAACTACATAACAACAGAAAAAAGTCTTTGAATTTAAATGATATCATTTCTAACAGTTATGCTACTCCTATACCTAGAAGGGTCAATGTATATGAATAAAGAAAAAAAGCTGAACTTCCACTAACAGTCTGTGAGAATTTAAAAAGGTTGCAAATTATGTTTCTAGTAATTTTAATCATATTCTTAGAAATAATTAAAATTATAAATTGTATCTCTTACATCTAAAAAATGATTTTTAAAAAATTATATTTAAATCATTTCTTTTAAAAGCTCATTGAGTAATGGAGAGAACTTTAATTCATTATATTTCTTGAAATAACTATGAAATAGTTTTAATGGGGAAAAGGGCATTATTCCACTATACCTTTCAAGGCCACAAAGAAAACATCAAAAGGAAATGAGAATCTTGAATATCCAGGTTCCTCAATTCTTTTCCTCCTATAGCATAAATACCTTGTTCTCTTTACATCCTGTCACTGTGACACTAAATTAAAATAAAATATATTATTATGATACACAGTACTACACTTGGCACTTCTAACCCAATAATCTGTCTACTGCCTACCCACCCCGTTTGGGACACGTCATAGTATATAAAGATCCTCAAACATCAAGACCATTCTCTATTAGTACCTCATGAAAAATAAGCTATTACATGGCAATTCATCTTAAGCTCCTTTAACAACAAAAGAGAATTAGGAAGAATTAATTTAATTTATACATCAGAAAGCTTTCATGCACAAAGGCATTCCTCTCCTTTCGTACACAAAACTTTTACCCTAGTAGTTTACTGGTGCAGAAGCAAGATAAAGCAGACCATATTCATAAATGGTCCCATGTCTCCCTCATACATATAGGACCATAACAATACAAGAATAAAAGTCCCAATATTCACTACTCAACTTCTACTTTTCCCCATAATTTAATCCAAGGAGAAATCAAACAACACAAGCCTATCAATCTAGAGAGCTAGATCTTCAACGAATAGCCAAACACTGAACTGTCACCAATCTCCTACCTTTTCTTTCTTATGAAAAGAAGTATCCTCTAACACAATAGAAGCCATCATTTCTTACATGCTTAGTATTGTCTAGGACCTTTGTTAACCACCTTATACAGTATAAATATATATGTAAATATATATAGACTTTAAATATATATTACATATATCTAATTCTCACAACTCTATGACATAAGTTATATTATTAAAACAGCTAAGTCACAGAACTGGACCATGAACTGAGCGTAGTATAAAATTCAAGCATGTTCTGAACCATTATTTAACAGAGACTCTCAAGAAGGTTTAAAAAAGGGAGAGGAAGATAAAAAAAGGGGCAAAATTCAGCACACAATATCTGACTAATCAAATAAAAGTAATTAAAGATTAAAAAATTCAATTTATCAGAAAAACCTAAAGTAACCAAGCTAATATCTTAAAGTCCTTGGTACTCTTTGAGAATATGATGTAGATTTTGCAGGTATTATATTTAGATAATTTTCAGGGTATGTTCTAGAGTTGGTACAGATTCAGATAAATTTCCTTCACATTCCTGAAGGCTGTAATTAAAACAATGACCCTGAAAGTACTACAAGATCCCTTAGTTCACAATAAAAAAATAAAGATCAACAGTGTTCATTAACTCAGAGATTGTGAATTTAACTTTTAAATCAAGATAAATTCAGAAAAGAGGTATAAAATCATAAAAGGAAATTATACTGAGTTGTATAGTTTTAAATATCTGTGTTTTATTTGTCACCTTTTAAATTAATGATGAAAAAATATTTTAAACCCATAAGTGGAGTATAACTTAAAAATTAAAGTTAAATAATCTACGGTGGCCTGTTTGATTTATTTGAGATGAGAGGAAAGGGTAAAGATTGGGGGAAAAGCCCTCAGAGAGCAAGGTGCAGACCTACAGATGTAAAAGAGAATAAAAAAAGACAGAGGAGGAGGAAAAAATCAACACACCCACAAAGTGACAGCAGCAAGAAGGAAAAAATAAGTGTTGAAAGAAAAATAGACACATAGATTCACCCACAAAGGACCCTAACAGCATATACAGCTAAGTAAAATGTTATTATAACATGAACATCCCACTCATTGAGTGTAAGAGTTTATTGTACTACTACATGAATGCAGGTAAGCAGCTGTTATATAAGGGATTGAAATCATTTATATGCTTAATATCCGTATTTAGATTAATAAGTACAAATTTTATTTGTAACTTAGTCCTAAATCCTTTTCTTAACCCGCAACAGAGTTCTACTAATACCAATCAAGCCAACTACATATTTTTACAAAAGGATTTCCTCACTTTTCTATTTCCTATAAAAGGAACAACTCAGTAGAAGAGTTTATATAAATTTAGAGCTATTTTACATAAAATGTTATCGAATGGACAAGAACCATAGTACTTCCCATAGCAGAAAACTATATATAACACTGGCAGTTTTAAAGCATAATATGAGATTATACTACAATTAAAAACTTTAATAGCCAGAAAAAATATATTGGTTAGTAAAATGTTCTACTTATTACCAATTCATATTACACAGAATTGGCCAATATCAACTCTCTTGATTTCCTCCTGAGTTCAGTCTAAATCTAGATCTTAATGCAATACATAAATTAGAAAGTCAATAAAAAAAAGAAAGCGAAAGTAAGGCAAGAATTAGATCATCTGGGTCAAAGAAAATGACATTGTTTAATTTGACATTTTAAAATTTCCTCAATAAAAGACAAAACACAGAAAACAACTTTAAACATTGAATTCTAAGTTATAAAAATAAACCACTTGCTATTTACATCTAAGGAAATAGTAATAAAACCTACTATTTATTGAGTGTTACTGTGGGAAACAGTGCGCACAGTACTTAACATGTGTTATTTCACATACTTATAACAACCGTATGAGGGAAGTACCATTAATTGACAAGTGACACAGGATAAAAAAACAGGCTCAAAAGGTTAATAACTTTCCAAGGTCAAGATGCTCTGAAGTGACAAAATTTAGATTCAAATCCAAATAATCAGACACTAGTCATCACTCTTAACCAAAAGCATACATTCTTCTTTAAGAATTAGGAATGTTCAACTTGTAATTAGAAGAGGTGTGTGTGTATAGAAAGATATACAGAGAGATAGATATAGATATATAGATATAGATGATTAACACTCTGAATCCCAATAGAAAGACAAGCTCACTAAATGGCAGTTCTATAAATTCTAATTAATGCCTGTTATTTGACTGAATAGTCTAAGCTATCAGATATTAACTTGTAGAGTTTTTTGGTTCATAAAATCCAACACTCTAAAGCCTAACTGATTTTTCCAAAATTTTTATATAATCAACACATCCACTATTTATAAAGTACATTATTGCATTTTCTTTTTGTTTCTTTGTTGTGTTCTACCTTTCAAGTTCCAACCTCCCTCCAGCCTATTTCCTCTTATTTTGCTAACTTTTACCAGGAGTTGACTATTCCAACAGTTTAAATATTGAGCACTTGGGTACGATTACTCAAGAAAAAGCATCAGATGTTAATAATTAACATCGGATGTAAAAGTAGCTAATTATATTTAATAGTGTGATTAAACACCATGAGAAAAAACCCAAGAACAAAATGCATGTCATTCTCAAACTCAGGAAATCAAGAACAAATTCTGAAGTACAATATAATGACTTGGAGAAACATTGGAGAACACATAATATCATGTCTTAAAATCAGACCATTAGTTCCCAATCTAAAATGAGATGAAATTTTACTTCATTCTTAACTCTTCCACTAAAACTGTACAGCTTCAATCAGTTTTATAAGTTTTCCAAGCTTCAAATAATAGTGAATTTAAAAGCCATTCTACATATATGTATGTTGTCATCCAACTCCAGCCTGAAAAGAAAAGGAGTCACAATACAAAGAATCACATACTCTCTAATGTGCCAAACCACAGCCAGGCTAAAAATAGCTTCAGGGTTCCAGGAGCAAAAGGAATTCAGGTTTAAATGGAGTAACACCCAAGGACTCTCCAACAATGCAGAGCTAAGGTCAAAAGCAAAGTAGGATTCACCCTAGGGATTTTATAGAAGCATCAGACCAAAATGGTCCCTCAGCAAACTGGAGAAAGTGCAATAAGCCAACAACTGTGAATTACTCCACTTGATATCCATAGGTCTCTCGTACTAATTTAGAGATCATTAAACCAGTTTAATTTTCACAGTTGAACAGAGAAAAATTACTTTATTGAACTCTTCTGGCACATATTATGTCTAAACATACAATGGAATTATAGATGGTTGTAAAGATCTATCAATGCTATCTTTAACCGTGACACTGAGAGGTATTTTAGTCAAGAGACTGTGGTAGCAGCTGCCCTCCTTGAAAATCCATGACTAAATTTTTACTCATACCTGAAAACTATCAAGACAGCATTAAAGATCATACAAACTGTGAAATACTCAACAAAGTACCACAAAAATCAGCATAGTTGGACTATTATAAAAAAAGCTTTATCTAGTTCAGGAATACATTTTTAAGTGGTACACATGAAACCATAATAAAAATGTAGTAGTAAGAGATACAAGATATAATTCAAGTTGTTCTTGCATTTATAATTGGTTATACGAAAATAACATCAACCTAATAAGATTTTTCCTTGTAGGAAAAATTAAGAATTATATTCTAACTAAAAGCCTGATGTTACAGTTTTTTGTTGAACTTGGAGAAGGGAGTTTGTGATCCCAAACACAACATCAAACCACAGCGTACTATTAAAAAATGTTTAATGGACATATACAGTAACCAACCCTTGAAGGGTAATGTGATAATATAAATTTACCATAGACCTTGTATGTCTTAGTAATTTTTCACATTTACTTTAATTTTACTGGAGGGAATATTCGACATTCATTCAACAGATACTTAATGAGGACTACTAAGTGTCAAGCTCTATTCTGGGCACAGGGAATACAACTGTGAGCCCCACCTTCAGGAGTTTACATTCAAGCAGGGAAGAAATGTAAAATAAGCAGACAGGTATTACTTTCATTGGGTTAATGGAACTTAGCTGGGTCTTTTGGTAAAATGTGGTAGACCTCTTAAGGAAATTTAAAGAATCTTTTCAAGAGAAAAAAATATATATGATTCACAGATTTTTCTGCTTCTCTGTCCTCTCCCATTTCCACCCCACCCCTACTTCTCATCGTGAATTAGGTTGGAGCAAATCTGGACACTAGAGATGGGCTGACTCCTGTTTCAAGAAGCTCATTTTAGAGCTGCCATCTCATCCAAATTGGTAGCTTTACCTAGAGTTATAAAGCTAATTACCTTTTAATTACATGCTCCAACATTTTCTACTTCATTTTTCATCCTTGAATTATGCGACTTGTTTTATTGACAAAAGACCTCAAGGCTTCAGGTGAAAGATGGCCAAACTGGCTTAATTTAATTCTGATAGTGAATTTCCTGAGGGCAGGTTTCAGGTCTGACTCTCCATTTCAGTACCAGAACTTAGCATGTGCCTATCACATGGTAGGTGTATATTTGTTTGCTGAACAAATTAATCCACAAAAATTAATATTCAGTACAAATTATAATCAAAGCCTTATAAAATCGTCCTAAACAACAGCTTTTCCTTTTAAGAATGGACCAGGATTTTAAGAATTTACCAGCTTTGATTAAAAATAAAAGATTTCTCACAAATATTTCAGAATACGTATACACAAATGACTGCTAACCTTCAAATAAGTAATCTTTTTCAAAATATTTTGTAACTTCCCTTTCCAAAATTCTTTGGAATCAGTCTGCCAACCACACAATAAACTGCCTTTGTTACCAGTTTGCAGAACATGCTCTGTCTTTTTTTCCCTTTCACTTTTTTTAAGCTATTCCTTGCATCTCTTGTAACTACACCAATGGTCAGGGACCCCTCTCTCTCATGTGATCCACTCACCCACTGAAAAGCTAGTAAGCCATAAAGCTAGGTGGAGCCCAGGACTTAAATTCATATTAGTGCAAGGCATATAGGAAATAAACTGATGTATTAACCACTAATATTTGTATAATAATTGACAAATTACAGAGTTATATATCCTCTTATTTTCTTCTATCTTCACAACAATGTGAGAGCAGCTTAGGAAGGTGCTATTATTGTCCCAATTTACACAGAAGGAAACTAAGAACTTTTACACAGAAAGTTCAAACAACTTCCCCGATATCACGTCATGAACAAGTGGTGAGGTTGGGACTCGTCCTTATAATGCTTAACGTATAGGTCATTTGTCTGTTAACTTCACTACTGTGGAAGGTATAATTTGATAGACATAAGTAAGCATCACCATGACTCCAGCTTATTTATTCACTCAATTTCGACCACTTTTTTAAATGGTATCTTTAAGAGCTGTTCAAAGTTCCCTCACCTCATAAACATTTAAGGCATTGTAATATCCACATTAAACTGATTCAGAAGTAGAAAATCAACTTTAGATTACCATCAATTGAGGGAACACTTGATGGTCTGTAAAACTACAGAATTTCAAAACACAATTTAAAAAGCCACACTCTGAGAACCTCACTCAGAGAATACCACAAAGTCATTCAGCTTTGCCAACAAATGGCTAGTTATTGAGTGGCCAGCACTGGAACCTCCTCTTCGTGATAGAACCTATTTGATTCTTCCTCCAGAAGCTCATGCTCCCTCCTTTTCCATTATTATTCAGCTCACACGGCTTAGTTGATACCACCTAAAGCAATCTATTTCAAACATCCTCTCATACCCTTTTTCTTCTCCTCTTGCTCTTAAAAGAATTCTCTTTATTCCATAATTAAGTTAGAAATAACAATAAACATAAGTAAGCATGACCACAGCAAACAATGTGATTAAATTAAAAAATAAAGCATCCTTTTAATCTGCAAAAGTCTAACATGCTGGTAATTACTACATAAAAAGATGAAAAGCCATATGTTTTGCAGTGGCCTTATGATACACAAACCAATGCCTTTAATGTTTAAAACTATACACATTTCTACTTATTTCTCAGTCTCCCAAATTTAATTCCATATTTCCTCAAATAAAATAATTTTGTAAACTTGTAGCAATAAACATAACACAGTGGACTAGTTAAAAAACTATTCTTTATTAATTTATACAGAAAACTGATCAACAAACCTTATAACAATCCATCTGAACACTAGAGTCATATATTCTGGTATCTCCCTACCTAGAACTTCCAAGAATAGTTATAGAAATCTAAAACCTCTACTGTAATATATCAAAATGCCTAATGGAGGATATATATTTACCTAATATAAAGTTTTGGGGTTTAACTTAAAATATCACATATATTTGCATTTGTTTGCAGTTCTATCAACTAGCTAGCTAGTTTCCGATCAGAAGTGATGAACAAAGGGTATATGTGTGCTAGAAAGATAAAATACAATAAAAATAATTACTAAGTATAACTTACTTATAACTGAGAACTTGGAATCAATGGAGAAAAAGAAACAAAGTCCCTTTGAAATGCTTGAGAAAAATTTGGCAATATTTAACTTGGCTTGTCAAAATATGCTAAACAATGTTGTTTGTAGAGTGGCAAGCCGGCCTCATTCTAGATAGTAATGTCCTTCCACTTCTCTTATAAAATTTTTTTCCTTCCTCTTAACATCCTTTGAATGCCAGGAAACCAGGAATCCTAACCACTACATGATAAGGGAACATCCTTTGAATGCCAGTGAACCTAAGGTTCTTTTTCTGGTTAGTAGCCCTTACAATGACATTAATATGTAATTAAAGAAATAGCTCGTATAGTTTTAAGGATTAACTCATCCCAAGAGTATTTCCATTAACAAATACATTAATCAACAAAATCAATCATAATTTTTTACTAAGTACCTATGAGCAAGAATGTGTGTGTGTGTGTGTGTGTGTGTGTGTGTGTTTTTTAAAAGTGCCCTGCAATTCCAGATCCCCTTCCTTGATGCACAACTCATCACATTTCAGGAGTTCCTAAAGTGAAATACAAGAAACTCTATATGTCTCTATTAGTCAAGATTCACCAGAGAAACAGAACTTACAGGTTAAACAACTTGGCAGTATGACACAAAATTCCATCACCTTCTTCGAGAGTAAATCACCTATCAAAAGCTATGAACAGTTCTCCAGAGAAGAAATCTATTTAATTTTCTTTAGACAAATATCTTCTAAATTCTTCTGAACCAAAAAATTTTACCCCCTTAACTATTAACCTGAGACTTGTAAAAGTGCTGCAGTTTACACCTTTTCCCATCTGTAGCATATTTGTTCACTATAAAATCAAGTACTGCTAATACATAAAAATCAATAAATCTGGATGAAAGTAACACATAAACTATTTTATTTAACATTTACTAACGTCCCACATTTGCATACAACCCAAACAACAATTAAGTTTAAATAACTACAATTTTTATTCACTTTTTTTTAAAAGCATAAGACAACTGTCAATGGGCTGGTAACTGGTTTTTATACAAAAACAATCTCCAGAGCATGCCATAGCACTGGTACAAATTCAGCATGTTTTCATATTATCTTCTATAACTGTAATTCTCTGTAATAATAAATGCTCAGAGTAATAACCTTAATAACTTTTGAAACGTCAACAAAAGTGTATGTAATGAAAACTCACAGATATGTATTTCATTATATTCAATGCTATCAAAATTCAGATTAATTGAAACAAACTATCAGGTCAACATCCCATACCTAACTAATTCTGACATATGGAAGTTTACTTTTATTTTAAAGGGGGGGTGGGCGGTACGTAGAAGATGAGTTGGTATTAAATAATTTCCAAATATACTATGACAAATTTTTTGCCAAATGTTTTAGAACTAACATTTAGAGTAAGAAGTCCTAACAGGGCAAAGGCAGCAGAAGAAAAATATATTTAATGGGATGTTTATTTAAAAAAAGCTAGATGACCTACTGGAGCTATATATTCAATTCATACTAATCTATCATATTTCACAGGTTTCAAAGTTTAATGTACATATAAGCTCAATTGAGTAATTCTCTCTTTTAGCTTAACTTAATATAGCCTTTAGTTGATCACTTGCATGGTTTCTCATTTCTGCAAAGGTTTCGAACATTTACTTTGACAAAACGCAAAATCGAAAAGTTTCATGTAAATGTTTACCATTTTCATGTTATTGTTATGTATTTACATAGTTGGAATACCTACCTTGGTTTAAAAAAAAAACTAAAAATAGTATACTATTGATTATCAGCTACAAAATATTAATGATGCATTCTATACTAAGCCACGAAAACAGCATACAATTTGGAATAAGAGAACCTAGGTGTGACTACTGGCTCCACCACTTGTTATGTGATTGTAAGCAAGCCTCTTTTGGTCTTCTCATCAGCCTAATGGAAAGAATATCATGTACCTCGATGTTGAGAGGTAAAAGAGCCAAACAGTACAATTCACCACTTTCTGAGCACACTTTTGCTTGAGAATCTTTCATAACACAGTTCATCATTATACATTTTGATATCAAACAAATTAAATTGCATCCCCTAAATCTTGCTGACTAAAATAAGCACTAAGAAAAGCAATGAGTCCCACAATACTAATTTTTTAGTAACCAATATTGAGTAAAATTTTCTAAAATATTTCAAAATAAGATTTCTGAGCCTTGTTTAAACAACAGCAAAAGCTAAGGTAAAACAAAAAGTCTTTCTTAAGTAATGACAACTTTTAGTTTATCTACTGACCATTTTTAGCCAAGAAAATAATATATTTTAAAATCTATCAAAAGAGCTGAAAACCCATTGAGAACAAAATGGTCAGAGTTCTGTACCTTGAGAGTCAGGAGATGGGATTCTAGTTTCGCCTTTACCATAAATAATTGTTTGCCCTTGTACAAGTCTCTGGACTTCAGTTTTCTAATCTAGAAAATGACTACTAAAAATCATAAGTAATATCTAAGAACCATTTAAACTGGATCTTACTTTGGAGAAGTGATCCAATGTGATGGTTAATTGACTCGACAGTGAATGCCGAGGTTGGAACCCTGGTTCTGCCACTTAAAAGCTGTACAGGGTACATATACACAAAGCACTAAATACATCTTACTATTATCATTGACTTATTGTTTAAAATATTTCACAGAAACAATTTTTTTAAAAAATACAAAGTTTAGAAAGTTCTATCTGTCCAAATTAAGACACTATCATTTTACTAGCAGACACAAGTTCATGTGAAAGAACTACAACTCTTTAAAACGTGCTAACCTACGCCAAATTTAATCAAAAGATCATCTTATAAAATATTCTACATTAGAGACACCACTGGAAACTTGTTTTAAGGCTAATTATTCCCATCAAAATATCACACTGACGGTAAAAATAGAACAACTGCTACTTATTAGGTTTTTTTAACCTAATACTGCTAATAACAGAAGCTTATGATATACCATAATCTCCGAGAACCAAATTAACTCCAGAAATGAGAAATCTGTGGAATTTAGAACTATAAAGTGAACTACAAACTACTACAAATAAGTAGTTCATGAGTTAAAATCAACCAGTATTTACCAAACACATCATATGCCAGGTTTTATGCATAGATTCTCAAATACAATTACCAAAGTAGGAAAAGCAAGTAAGTCCTTTATCATCACATTTTCACAACGAAAGCCACTCATCTACAAACTTTTCTAATTTCCTTTTTGGCCCATGAAAGAACACTTCCTACTGCCCATTAAAATGTTTCCTATTCTTAGTTCAGCCCCAAAGATGCCCATACTAGTCCCTGACAGCTGACATTGGAATCTTCACAGGACTTCGAGTAACTTCTAAGATATTTCCTTAAACCCGCAAGCTTCAGAATTTATCTTCAATGATGCTTACACCAGCATATACCACTACACATAACTCTTTTAACTGTGTCAAGTACCTAATACATCAATTTAGTTCTTCCCCTTAAAGTATTGCTAGTCAAGGCAAACTCTACTTCAAAAACTCTGCTTTTTGCAATGGACATTGGCACCAGAAAAGAGAAATTGATTGACTAGTCAAAGATGCCCTACTTCCATTTCAGGACCAAGGAAAAAACTTCCACAAAGAGTACCAAGGGAACCTTAAGCAAATCAAGAGGGTAGATACTAAAGAGAACTTTCTTATTCCCACGATTTAAGCGAAAAGGTGACTTGGGTGTGTGTGGAAGGGCGGGGGGTCTCCAAGTGTCACTGTGAGAAAAAGAAGGTCCATTTCACCAAGTAGTCAAAGGTGGGGTAGGAAACAAACCGGTCTGGCCGAGTGACAAGCCCAGGATGCTAACCTAGCTTGGAGGTGGAGGGCCCTGGAGGCCAGGGACTGGAGAAGGGAGCCCTAGGGCAAACCGTAGGGGAACAGAAACCAGGGAGGGAGACCAAGGGTGCCACAGAGCAGCGTGTAAGGGTGTAAGGGTACACCATGAAGGAAGCGATGAGTTAGAAGACAGCGACAGCAAGAGGGAGACCAGTGCCAGGGGCGACAAGCAAGTGGCAACTGCGAAAGAGGCACAGGCAGCAGAAGGTGGTGGGACTCTGTTGAGTCAGCACAGCTCTTATTCAGGGAGCACTTGTAGGATCCCCGCTGCTCCTCAGGCCCCGGGGCCCGCAGCCGAGGGTCGGGCCCTCGGGCAAAAGAAATGATGTTCTCTGACGGGTTAGCGCCGGCCCGTTCCCCATTTCACAGGTAATACTGGCCGCCGGAGCCGCTTACCTCTGTTAACATTATTACACCCCGGGGAAGTGAGCTCCTCCCTAACCTCGCCGCATGGCAACAGCCGCAGCAGCAGCGAAAACTGCTCGAGCCGCCGCCGACAGCGGCAACAGCTCCTTCGGTCCTTTCCCGGGCGGCGGCTTTACTCGACTTCGCTGGCTTCCCCTCGGCCCGGCAGCTCGCGACGGACGCGCCGCCATCTTGGAAGAGCGACGTCCGCGTCTCCCCGCGACGTGCGCTCCCATTGGCGGGCGCAGGAACCGCCGGCGTCTCGTGACTGTCTCCATAGCGCCGGCGCGCAGGCGAGCGGAGACGGGCGCTCGGTGGGCCAGTCGGCGCCGGCGGCGAGGCCCCTAGGACTCGGCGCCCAGGAAGCCGTGGGACCGCGGGTTGAGAAGAGAAACCCCAGCGCCAAGCTAGCAGAGGAGCCGGCGCGCACGCTTGCGGGGTTCGCTCGCCCTCCGCTGCACGCCTGGGGCGGCCGGCCCTGGGGTAAAGGGAGACCGGCAGAGGCCGAGCCTTGGACTGATGGCCGTGTGGAGCTCGCGCGTCTCGGGGATGGGGCGGCAGATGTCCTGTAAAAGAACTTCCCTCTCGCATTTTCCTCGTTCCCGCGGCTACCGAAGAGCGAGTGGGAGATTTCGGCTTCTTCTGCGGTCTGGGGCTTAACTCTGCTCTGAAACTGCTCCTCTCCCTATCCCCCTCTCTTCTAAACTTCGACGGAAACTTTTCTTTGTCCTTACCAATCCTCAGCGAGTTCTGTACTGGGGTGCGCGGCAGTTTGTGGAACTGATACAGGCATATCGGCTTTACCCTGATCCTGGCAGTTAGGACTGTCGCCGATTAGTTAATTGTTCGGCCCCGGTATAACAATGAGAACTTAGAGACCTCTAAAAAAAATTGAAGCCACGTTTGCTTTTTAACAGACGTCTCTACAAATTTAATGGCCTCTTGATCCAATGTGTGTATCAGAGTGAACAAATTTCAGCAGATATTGTAAACAGTCCCAACTTAAATGGGACTGAACTCTAGAACACAGTGCGCATAGAAGCTTTGAGGCACCATTCTGAAGCTGCCACTGGTTTCGGTGTGTGGAATTGGAGGCAGTCTCGTCTACTTAAATTGTAATGAAAGTAGTTTACCTGAACTCTTGTCAAAGTGTGTTACCCCGTTGTAGAAACCAGTTTCCAAGGAAACTGAAAAGTAAAATTTCAGATTTGACTTACAGAACTGTCCCATCTCTTTTTTACAATGGGCACAAAGGCATTTTGATAAACTAGGGCCAATAGTTCCTGCCGCTTTACTAAAGAGTTATCCCTCACCTCCGCCTTCTTTCCTTAACAGTAGTACTCTTGGGTAAGATTTACTTAATACTCTTATAATCTTAAAACATTAAGTAATGACATTACAAACCTTGTGTTATCTGTTGTTTTGTATCCTCAAAAAGGAAACAAAATGGTTCGTTTAGGTAGTCACTGGGCAGAAATTGAAGAAAAATCCTCATTTTACTCAATTCAACTAATTGAGGCCAAGTAGTTCTTGTTTTAATCAACATCTGATACATAATTTCCATATTTCTGGGCCAGCAAAATTCTGACCCCTCCAACTCAGTAAGATATGTTACTGGTATTGACAGAGAAACCATAACAGGAAATGAGATTGGAAAATACTACATAGATTAAGATATTAAGGGCCTAAGGTATTAAGAAACAAGGAACTTGGAAAAAGATACTGTTTCAACCTGTAAATAAGAAAACAGGGAGGCTCATTAATATTTAAGTTGCTAGTAAATTAAAACTAATTTAGGTGTCTGGCCTCAGTATTTCATTTTCATCATACATTTTTCCCATTTCAGAAACAAGGCATTTTCACTTATTTTAAAGGTGATAAGTACAAACACATGGAGTTTATACCAACCTGTAATATAGATATGCTTTTAATATTTAGAAGTTTGTCAGTAGACCTCAGAGCAAGCCAAAATCAGCTCCCAGTTTTCTCAGCCAGAGTTCTTTCTGTGACCTAAAAAACCTAGCTTCTGAAGTCTCAGCCTACATCCACCTCTGTGACCTCATTTCTGCTAAGCATTTTGTACCCTGCTTCTATGACAGCAAGGCATCCTCTTTCTCTAGGGCCTTTGCACTGACTATTCTTTTTATCAGGAAAGATCTTTCCCCTAGATATCTGTGTGGCTAGATCCCTCACTTCTGTCCCATCTTTGTTCAAATGTCACCTTTTTCAAGGAAGCCTACTCTGACCATCTCATTTAAAATAACTTGCCCCAAGCCCAGCACTCTCCCATTCTTGCTTCACTTCATAGCACTTACACCTTCTAACATAAATACTATTTTACTGTCTTTCTTCCAGTAGAATGTAAGTTTCATGAGGTCAGGGATTTTTTCTGTTTTGATCAATGATGTTTTCTCAGCATCTAGAATTCAAGAAGAGTACATAGTAGTCACTCAAATATTTCTTAAACAAATGGGTGAATCACTCCCTAAAAGACCCCAAAAGGAAAAGGTCAAATGCCTAATTAAAACTGATTAAAAAAAAATCCTTGATGTTAAAAGATTAATTTTTAAAAATAGTGGGCATTATGTGTTCTTACCTTGCAATTATGGGGGAATTTTATTGTCACTAAAATGCTGGAGAAAGTTTATGACAATTGTGAGCTACACCTTTCCCTTCACCTTATGTCGCTGCTGATATTTTCAATAGTAATGGGAAAGGAGATAATAAAATATGTTAAAAACAAATCATGTGTATACATATATATCTTAAGCATGCATTGAAGTTAATATGCTAGCAAGGGAAGCAACAAAGTGAATAAGGTATGTCGTTTCACAGAGTTAAAGAAATTTAAGAGTAATGTAGTTGAGAAAAAAATGCTTACAGAAGCAGCTAGCTTTAAAAAGAAGTAAGCACCTAATTTAGTACAGATTGCAGTTTCAGTCCATGTGGTCTTAAAAACATATCAGTAATTACAGAGGAAACCTGGAAGAGGCTGATCTGAGATGCTGGGTCCTTTGGCTACCAATCAAATTTAAAACAAAATGGAACAATCCATCTTAAGAAACACATGATAAGGATACATCTGTGGCTATCGTTGCAAAAGGTCTGATTTTCCAGCAATTGTCCAATCTGTCCAATTAACACAGGAAAGGATGACAAAAAGAGTCTAGAGGCAAAAATCAAGTGTCTGATGCTTTTAAACAGGTCACTGCCAGTGATTTCTAAACCTCCAAGCAACAATTCACAATATCTATTTTGCCTATTTTTTTAGTTTCTTTAAAAAAATTCCACTACATGTTCAGATTGTCACAAATTGGCTATAACCCCTTCTACAAAACTGGAAAAGTATAGCATCGACCTCCCAAGCAAATTGCATCTATCAAACAATTGTCACATTTAATCTTTTGATTTCTGAAGCCCTTTCCTAACTCCAATTTCTTCATAACAGTGCCATCAGTGTCACCCGTCACCACCACTGAACATTAAATAGTACTATATGTTCATTAACAAGATCCAGTGTCAAAGCCAGTGAATCAATATTGAAATAATGCATTGCCAACAGAGGAGACACATTCTAAGAACAGATGACAGCAGGATATCCTAATTTTTTGTTATAGCTTTAGTAGGGCAACAGTAAGCAGAAATTTCAGGGTGTTTATGAGTGATCTGATGTCTAGCTTCAAATATCCCAGCATGCGCTTTTTTCATGAACAGTATTTTTTGAGGAAATACTGAGGCAACTCAAGTCTAAGAGGCAGAGACAATATAAAGCTTTGATAACAACAGACACAACCATAACAACTATTCACGAGTCTCTTCTATGATAGCATAAGAGCTCCACAACACCAATATCTAAAGAGGAAGGATCACATTTATATATACGTATATGTATATATCTTTGTATTTGTGTGTGTGTATATAAAGGTCAATACTAGATGACTGGCAACTCCAGTCAATTGTTTTTAAAATAAATATTTTTACATCACAAAAATTAGACCTATAGCACTTTTAAAACCTTTAATTCTCAATTATGAATACTAGTTTTCGGTACATATTATGGGCCAGGTGCTATGGGAGGCATTTTGCATATATTTAACAATTGAAAATGCCAGCGCAGTAGATCTTACTACCCTCAGAGGCCATGAGAGGTTTAGTAACTTGTCCCAGGTCACCTATCGAGGATACATACTATCAACATGATTTATCCCTGTTGATACTGACATTGATCACCTGGCTGAGGTAGTGTTTGCCAGGTTTCTACAATGCAAATTTAACCCTTTTCCCCCCTTTTCATATTATGCTCCTTGGAAAGAAGACTGTGTGTAGCCCTCACTTATTGAGCAGGGATTTTACGCTCCTCCTCCTTGAGGGTGCAGTATCTACATTAATTATTTGGAATTATTTTTCATAGGAAATTTTTCTCATTTTTTATTGATTCAATCATTTGTATATATGAGTAAGACTCATTTATTTTATTCTTTGGGTTAAATCCAATACTGTTTTGTTGTTCAAATTGTCCCAGCTTTGGCCATTGGGAGCTCTTTTGGCAGTCTTATATTCCTTTAATAAATTTCCATCAATGCAAGGTGTTTTTCTGTTTGTTTTTGTTTTTGAATACTTCCTCACTTTCTAGTACTACAAAATACTCGAGGTTCATCATACCCCAGTCCTAGACTCAGCCATTTCTCTGAGGAACTTTGGTTCTTTTATTGGAGAATGGTATTAGAAATCAAGATCTAGGTACCAGATGTGTTCTTTACTACCCCAGTGTCATTTCTTTTTAGCCCTTGCACTTGACAAAGCAAGGGAATATATGCGTGTACATTAATCTATTTATACACACCCATCTGTGAATATTTCTGTATGGAACAATCTGTGTTTATATTAAACTAAACATGCATTCTACTTATGTGTCCAACTCTAACCCATTGCCAGATGGATTATTCAAGGATATGTCACCTCCCCTTTGCTAATATGTAAATTCTCACTCCAACAGTGAGAAACCTGGCTCCTACCATCTGCCATTCATTTACCTTATTGTTTAATTTCAGTATACATGTATGGAATACCAGAATTGTTAATCAATATCCCCTTGCAAAACAACTTTATCAACTGGAGTACAATATCTAGACACAGTTCCCTTTGTTTTATAAACTTTAATCATTTCCAAAATTGCTTAATTCAGCAATTAAGCAATTCTCTACCTTCTCTTTTTCTCTACCTCCTTCAGCGAGGATGTTTCATACACTTGTAATACTGTTAGATTCTCTGTAGCAGTCCACTTTCTTTCTTGAGATTCTCCAACTTCCTAAATTGTTTGATTTTTTTAAATTTGCAGACAATTTTCACTCTTTTTGCTGACTTTTGACAAATGTATAATGTTATATCATACAAAACAGTTTCACAGCCTTCGAATATAGAGAAAAAGGGAAATGTATAATGAATTACATTTTCATCTATAGACCCAAACAATTGATGATTTTATAGAAAAAATTCCACTTGGATATAGAGAAAGTTATCAATAAGTGTGTGTATACACACACACACACACACACACACATATATTATAATAGATATGTAATTATAATACCTATTATTATATTTTTATCATGTGTCAGACTCTGTTTAAATGCTTCACAACAATCTTATAAGATAGAAAATGTCATTATTCTCATTTTACAAATGAGGAAACCGAGGTCCAGAGAGTTAAATTTTTTGCCCAAATTAACACAACTAGCAGTAGTTAATATTGAATGAAAAAAGTGAGATATATACATATGTATATGTATGTGTCTAGTTATATAATTCAGAATTATATGTGTATATATATCATGTCTTCAAGTACATTAAATCGATTCGCTTTAAAAACTAAAATATTTCAATGATCATGTCCCTAATTTCTTATGTGAATCATAAGAACTGTGATGGACCTTTGAGCTGTTTTTGGCTTTAGCCAAAGGAGGAAATGAGAAAAGGAATCAGTACTCACAGACAAAACCTAATACGTCCTCATATTTAAGACTTACCTCAGCTAGTTCTATTTTTACAGAGTACGGGTGAAATCAAAGACTTATTATATTGCTTCCTACTTTACTAGCTTAACAACTATGGTAAAAAAAAAATAGTTTAAGAATCACTATTGTTTTTAAATGGTAATATATTTCAGTAATTGGCACAAAGTTACTTAGACCTGCCTTTACCTTTGCATAATGGTGCTCTTTTTGTTTTCAATAAAAAATTTTAAATTTAAAACTATTTATAATAGATGTACACACAATTAAGTGGAAGAGCTGTTAGACATTTGCCCCATAATATTGGCTGTGGAATGAAAAGAAGCCTGAGAAGATTTGTATTGTGGTTCTGTCTTTGTAATTAAATAAGATTAAACCTTAGCATGAAAATTTATCATCTATTAAGCTTCAGAGTCTTTTTCTGCAAAGTTAAGAGGTTGAAACATATAATTAGATTAACACTAATATGTTGTGTACATTAATACAGTTATTTGTTATTTGAGGCATTGGGCAATGCCCTGTGGCTCAAGATCAAATGCTCTTTAAGGTTCCTTTCAATTTAAAAACTGTGGTGCTTATGATAGCAAGTAAGTTGCAGTTCATTTTCCTATCACTTTCCTTCAAGAAGTATATTCATCATTACCTTTTTAAAAAATCTTTCAACCGAGCAGAGACACACTCTGCGGTGCACTGTTTTTGTGTATGGTAATGAACTTAAATTACCACCTTTTCACTTAAAATGAGACACCTCCTACATTATCATGGTCATGTGCATAAATACCTATGAAAAGAGATATCAGCAGAAATGTCAAGAAAAGGTCTAGTGTATAAAAACCAAAGTAAATAATCAAATAAAAAGCATGTAAAATCAGGCTATTTATTCTTGAAATCTATAGAACATTCACCTAATTTAAATGGATAAGATTTATCTTGTTCACTAATTCAGCAAAATGCTGAGGGCTTCACATTTTATTTTTAAAAATAGATGTCCTTTTCGGGTTTTCCTGTTGCTGGGGAAGTGTTCTTTCTGTTGCTAACAGAGAGCTAAATGTTCTGCCTTGAATGGGACGTGCTTGTTTCTATTGGTAGGTGTGGCAGAAGGATGAATGAAGGAATCCATTTTTTTTTTATTGTATTTCTGTAACCGAGATGTCTGCCTTCTGGGTAGAAGCATATGACTGGCTATTTACCAGAGAATCCTTTAATAGAACCATGGAATTTGCTCATTTGTTTACACATTATTTTATTCACTAAAACCTTAAAGGCACTAACTATTCACATTTTTAAAATCACAGGGTTATAGAATTCATATTGAAACATCTATTACCACTCAATCGCTAGTGGTTAGAAGGTACAAAGGAGATATTAATCATCTTTACATTTTTGTCTGATATAATTTAACCTCAGAGAAAAGGGGGAAGGAGAGAAATAAATGAAATCTGACTTTCCCTTCAGATTTTATGATCAATACAAGCCATCTTGCTCTTCATCTTTATATATTATTGTTTGCACTGTCTAGGAAACTGATGGGGAAAATATCATAGGCAAGCAAATCTATACAAAATATTACTGTAGTATATATTATGCTTAAAACTGTATGAAAAAAAAATGGCCATTCTGGCTATCCCTAAGCTTAAAATAAGAATTATAGAATTATTTTTAATGCATTATTGTTCATCTGAAATTAAGTTATTTATCATCACCCTCTTATTTGTGTGGTAGTACTCAGTGAAAGACTGTTAATTTCTTAAACAGGAGCTTTTATTTTGTTTGAAGCTGTGCCTCTGGATAATTCATTAAATTTATACTTCTTGCTTATGCCAGAAGTTTTGGTGACACTTAAACTTTATGCTATGAAAATATAATTGAATTTCTGTCTTCTAAATTTCATTTTTGTGTTTAGAAGCAAGTTGTTAATCTATAAAACATTGGCTTTTGAGAAATAGGGAGTATTTCATAATGCTTCTCTACATCATTCTGTAGTATGATGATGCTATGTCGACCTGTTCATTTTGTTTTCTATTTTGGGTGTTGAGGGAGATTACAAATCCTGCCTATCTAGGTAGGGTAGGGTAACTAGCTCAGATTCACAGAATGTAGCCATTCTCCTCCTAGTTGAGATAATAGAGACTCAAGACAGATCACACAGAAGAACCTGTCCACTAGATAAAAAAAAAAGGTCTTTGTAATTTGCATGAGTGATGAATCCTTTTGTTATTGTGAGTCGTTGCTGCAGCAGGTAGCAATACACACCCCGAATAAAACACGAACTCTACTTACTGAGGTTAGAAAGCGTTTAACTTGGAAAATCTTCAATCTCTCTGCCCCCTCTCCCAGAACAAGAGGACGGTTTCAAGGGATACTACTTAAGCAGATCCTCCATAAATACAGTTTTTTAAGGAGAGCCATTTTAATAATTCACAGCCTGGGTGTTACAGATTAGACACACACATAGAGACACAGAGCACCTAAAGATTTCTGGGGGAGAGGAACAGGCCGAAGACCCCGCTCCATTTAGTCTACTCAGAGAAGAAAACTAGGGAAGTTAATGGAATAGAAAAAAGAGCGTATAAGAGACAGGAACAAGCCAGAATCCAGGACCAGTTGCTCTGAAAATCTTGTCTTCCCAGAACTGTAATAGCATTACCAAAGGGTGTGGCCAAATAGGGAACAAAGGAGGAGTACAGTCAGGTGTTTGGCTCAGGAATTGGATCAAAGAATGGCTTTCTGGTCACTTGGACTGTGGGGCGGGTTTCACTCTGCAGATATCTTACAGGTGCTCCTCACCTTAGATGAAAGTTTCCCACACTGAATAGTTCACTCGAGAACGAGAGAACTAATGTTTATTAAACACCTCCTCTGTGCCAGGTGCATCATGTACCCGGTTATCTTTAATTCTCAGGGTGAACATTGTTAGCCCCATTCTTAAAATGAGGAATTTAAGGCTCAGGGGGTTATTTAGTTTGGCTGAGTTCTCTGCTAATAAATAGCAAATAAGTTTGACAGTAGACTTTTCTGAAACTTAGCTTTTTTTCTACTATATCTCCTACAAGCTCAGCTTCCAATCTAGGAGTTAACCTACTCTTTGGCCAATAAAAGTCTCTCTTTTCCCCCAAGCATCTCCTGCTTTTCACAGTCCATGAGAATCTCTTAAAATAAACTGTCACGTGACCTGTTTTTCCAGTTTATCCACTAACCTCCTCACGTCTAAGAAGAGATAGGAGTACGAGTCCAGTAGAGTTTCATCTGATTTCTTCTGTTAATTTGTCAGTCTAACCACAGTTATACTCTAGTGTAAATACGCTTTTCTTATCCTGACTATAAAAGGCTCATCTCATATATTTTTTTCTCATTGATTCACATACATGATACAGTGAGCTAATCTCACAGAGCCCACGCCAAGGCCTCTTTATCACTGACATCACTATAATTTTAGAAGTCTCCCTCGTGCCTTTTGGCCCCTGCCTCAGGCCATGCCTACATTGTAATTTAAGGGTATCTGGTCCATTTCTTTTACTGTGCCTCCCTTTTCCGAGTGAGGTGCCAAACTTGAACTGTGTCAGTTCTGTTCTCCTTCACTTTTCTCCCTCAGAGGACTATGCTTTTCTGCTTTCTAGACTAATTGCATCTCCCGCTTCTCATCTGCTTTGGACATTGGTTTAGTCTGGCATTAATCAACTCTTCTTCTTCCTCCTTAAGCTAATCCCTAGTCTCTAAAGTATCCTTCATGAGCATGGTCACAGGCTGCCTCTGAGCCCCGTTAGAGCAGAAAGGGATGACCCTATGATCCGTAACCACCAAAAAGAAATACCACAAAGTATGAATTATACATTAACTTCATCAGCAGGTCTATTTTGCTGTGGCACATGAACATTTATGAGAAATTAGGTCCAGAGTTAATTGCAAAGTCTTCCATTCTTGACATCACAAAGAATCGTTAATTTATTTTTATTATTTCATTATTTTCAGTCATTTCTGATGATTTTTTTCCTAAGGTCCTGACTATCTTTTCTTTATTTATTAGTCTCATTTGTTATTCCTTTTCTTTTTAACCAATCCCTTAAAAACATATTTGGTATACATTATCTCACATAATTATATGTTTTCCTTTCCTCATTTTAAGAAATAAAGACACTAAAATTTAAAACGTACACTGAGAAAACTAATAGGTTTTTATAACTGTGCAATGTTTAAAAGCAACAAGTCTGTACTCAACATAACATCAAAGACTAAATAATGACAATCTAGTTTTAAGCTTAATTTATTCAGCAATTACTCTCATTTATCCATTTCTTTTATTGCTTAAAGCACATAGAGTTTAAGTTGCCAGAAAACTAACGAGCAGACACTTCTTTATTCAATGCTAAGTACATAAAAATAAAGTAAAATATCAAAAGTGTTTCACACTGTTATTTTCCTTTATTCGTATTTCTTAGCCAAATCATATTCAATATTCACTGAAAGACAGCAGTATATCTGAGATAAATAGCATATTCCTAGTGTTCATTGTCCTACTTTGTCTAGTATAGTTTTTTAAAAGATTATTAGAGTATGAAAAAGATTCTGACAGAGTTTATAATGCAAAGAAATGGAAGTCAGATTCTAATCACACACATCAATGAAAGAGCAGAAAAGGCTTTTAGAGATTCTGCTTTTGCTTCCTTTTCTAACTAAAAATAAAGCTTATGGAAATTATACTTTTTGTCAATGTGATAAAACAACCTCTCAGTCACTTGCACTAACAAAAGAGAAAATGAATCTGAAAAATCCAAAATGGTGAATAAGCTAATACTTGTCAAACTATAAAGTAAAGCCATTCAAATTTGAGTGTATCTAGTACTGGATATCCACCTAGCTATATTTATTGACTATATTGTTTTTGATAAATTATAGAGATGCCATGGCAGAACCTTGATTTCACATGTCAACTCTCTATAATAATTTCAAGTTATTATTCTTAACTCCTCAAAGGAATCATGCAAACCATCATGGGTGGTAGGCTGGAGCTGGTTCAGACTGGCTCATGAGCTAGGGGCAATCGTTAACATTCTTGGAATTTTACTAGTCAATTTTTGGATATTGTCATTATTAAAAACTCAAAGTATATAAACTTACAATTAAATAAACCATTTATAAAAAAAGGTAATAAATATTTTAAAATCTTCACTTCATAATTACTTTACTATTTTTTACTGTTATCTATGTTTTTGAGCTTATTTTTTAATTAATTAATTAATTAATTTTTTATGGTGATATTGGTTAATGAAATCCAATAAGTTTCCTCTGTACACTTTAACAGTAAGGCATATATATATTTACACTGTGTGTTCACCTCCCATAGTTAGATTTCTTTCTGTCACTGCATATTTGACCCCCTTTACCCCATCTACCTCCTCCCTATCCCCTACCTCCTACCCTCTGGTAACTACTAGTCTATAGTCCATGTCCATAAGTCTCTGTTTGTCCTGTTCATTTGTTGCATTTAGGTTTATATTCCACATGTAAGTGATATCATGTGATTTTCAACTTTTTCTGTCTGGCTTATTTTGCTTAGTATGATTATCTCAAGGTCCATCCATGTTGTCACAAATGGCAGTATTTCATCTCTTCTTATGGCTGAGTAATATTCCATTGTATATATGTACCACAGCTTCTTTAGCCAATCATCTGTCGTAGGACACTTCAGTTGCTTCCATGTCCTGGCCCCCGTGAATAATGTTGCTATGAACATTACCTTTTTGGATACGGGTTTTCAAGTCTTTGGGGTAAATATCCAGTAGAGGGATTGCTGGATCATATGGTAGATCAATTCTTAGTTTTTTGAGGAACCTCCATACTGTTTTCCATAGTGGCTGTACCAATTTGCAGTCCCACCAGCAGTGTATGAGGGTTCCTTTTTCTCCACATCCTCTCCAGCATTTGTCATCATTTGTCCTGTTGATTATAGCTATTCTAACAGGTGTGAGATGGTATCTCATCGTGGTTTTGATTTGCATTTCCCTAATAGCTAACAATGTTGAGCATCTTCTCATATATTTGTTGGCCTTTTGTATGCTTTCTAGTGAGAAGTGTCTTTTCAGGTCCTCTGCTCATTTTTTGACTGGATCATTGCGTTTTTTTGTTGTTATTGAGTTGTATGAGTTCTTTGTATATTTTGAATATTAAGCCCTTATCGGAGGCATTGCTTGCAAATATATTTTCCCATTTGGATGGTTGTCTCTTTACCTTGTTGAATATTTCTTTTGCTGAACAGAAGTGTTTTAGTTTGATGTAGTTCCATTCATTTATTTTTGCTTTTACTTCCTTTGCTTTTGAGGTCAAATTCATAAAATCCTCTTTAAATCCAAGATCCTTGAGTTTCATTCCTATGTTTTCTTCTATACATTTTATTGTTTCAGGTCTTATATATCCTTAATCCATTTTGAGTTAATTTTGGTGTGTGGTGATAGACAATAGTCTAGTTTACTTCTTTTGCAGATGACTTTCTAGTTTTCCCAGCACAACTTATTGAAGATGCTTTCCTTTTTCCACTATATATTTTTGGTATTTTTGTCAAAAATTATTTGCCCATATAAATATGGGTTTATTTCTGGACTCTTGATTCTGTTTTTCTGCCAATACCATGCTGTTTTGATTACTCCTGCTTTGTAGTTTAATTTGAAGTCGGGTAGAGTGATGCCTCCAGCCTCATTCTTTTTTCTCAGAATGGCTTTGGTAGTTTGGGGTCTTTTGTGCTTTCATACAAATCTGATGATTTTTCGTTCTACTTCTTTAAAAAATGATAATGGGTTTTGATGGGAATTGCGTTAAATCTGTATAATGCTTTAGGTAATATGGTCATTTTAACTATGTTGATTCTTCTAACCCAAGAACATGGAATTTCTTTGTATCTTCTTCAATTTCTTTTAATAGGGTCTTGTAGTTTTCATTATATAGGTCCTTCACATGTTTCGTTAGATTTATTCCTAAGTGTTTTATTCTTTTTGTTGCAATAGCAAAAGGAATTATTTTTTTCCACTTTTTTTTCTGACACTTCATTACTAGAGTATAGAAATGTTATGGATTTTTGAATGTTGATTTTGTATCCAGAAATTTTAATGTATTTGCTTATTGTTTCTAGTAGTGTTCTTATGGAGCCTTTAGAGTTTTCTATGTAGAGAATCATGTCATCTGCAAATAGTGACAGTTTGACTTCTTTGTTTCCTATTTGGATGCCTTTTATATCTTTCTCTTGTCCGATTGCACTCGCTAGGACCTCCAATGTTATATTGAATAACAGTGGCAATAGTGGACAGCCTTGCTTTGTTCCTGATCTTAGAGGGAAGGTTTTTAATTTTTCACCATTAAGTATAATGTTGGCTGAGGGCTTGTCATAGATGGCCTTTATTATGTTAAGGTACTTTCTTTCTATACTGATTTTGTTAAGTGTTTTGATCATAAATGGATGCTGTATCTTGTCGAAGGCTTTTTCTGCATTTATTGATATGATCATATGATTCTTATTTTTTAATTTGTTTATGTGGTGTATCACATTAATCGATTTACATATGTTGAACCATCCCTGTGCCCCTGGGATGAAGCCCACTTGATTGTGGCATATAATCCTTTTAATATGTTGCTGTATTCGGTTTGCTAGTATCTTATTTAGAATTTTTGCATCTGTGTTCATGAGAGAAATTGGTCTGTAGTTTTCCTTTTGTGTGTTATCTTTACCAGGTTTTGGTATCAGGGTAATACTGGCCTTATAAAATGAGTTGGGAAGCACTACCTACTCTTTGAATTTTTGGAAGAGTTTGAGGAGAGTAGGTATTAAATCTTCTTTGAATGTTTGGTAGAATTCACTGGTGAATCTATCTGGTCCTGGACTTTTTGGCAAGTTTTTGATCATTGTTTCAATTTCCACCCACCTAGTTGGTCTATTTAGATTTTCCAGTTCTTCTTGATTCAGTCTAGGAAGGTTATACTTTTCTAAGTACTGGTCCATTTCTTCTAGGTTATTAAATTTGGTGTTATATACTTTTTCATAGTATTCTTGTATAATCCTTTGTATTTCGTTGGCGTCTGTGATTATTTCCCATCTTTCATTCCTGAGTTTGTTTATTTGTGTCCTTTCTTTTTTTTCTTTAGTGAGTCTCTGCCTTCCCTGCTTTTCTGCCATTCCGGCTTCTCTGCCTTCTGCCCTGATGACTGGGCACTGTTACCAGCCATGTGGAGCTGATAGTACTCTCAGGCAGGGCTGTTCAGGGAACTCACCGCACCTTCTCCCTTCCCCCTCTTCTGGTGGCTTCCAGAGGCAGCTTCTTTATTTCTCCCAGTCCACCGCCGACATCCGGAGTTCTGACCTGTTGTAGCTCTTATGCGCATATTCCATGCTCAGACGTGCTGGTGTGCAGTTTGGGTGTTTTTTGTTGAGGTTTAGATGTTCAGCTTATTGTTGTTTCAGGGGAAGAGATCTGATGTCTCTCACTCTGTCTTGTTTCTGATGTCCTCCTCTTAATAAAGGTGGTGAGTATGTCCAAATTGAGAAGGAGAGAGGAAACCCTGAGAAACGAGCCCCAAAACTTCTAGCTTTGAAAATCAACAATTCTTGCAGTTGTGATGCTCACAAGGCTGTAGAGATCTAGAACATTGAGATTCTAATCCAGCCTCTATAGTTTATAAGCTAATGTGAGCTAGAACAATTCACCTAAACTGAATGTCTCATTATTCTCATATAAGATTAGATTGAGGGAAAATAGGCAAGGAGCAGGCCCAGAATCCACAATGCTGGCACTCTGACCTTGGACTTCCAATATCTAGGACAGGTACCAGCCAGTGTGATAAGGGATTCAGAGGGTTTATCTAATGAAATCCTCCCAATAATACACAATATGGGTCTACTATTATTCCATTTCTCTCATTTGCTAATGGCTTGGAGAAGTCGAGCTTATTTATGTTTACTGTGTGGTAAAAATACTATAGAATAATGTGCTAGTTCACATCTCTTCCCAAGTCTATGGTCAGTGATGTTGTGTTGATGGCTTAAACCAGCTGTGGTGGAAGTAGCTGCGCCATTGAAATTGACGATTTTACAAATCAAGGCTTGAATTATTGTTTTGTTGATTTTCTAGAATTAAGAAAGTGATCAAGAACATGTTAATAATGCATATTAAACTGAGAAAGTGTCATGACTAACTGTTACATTGTGAATAACACATATACAAAAAAACTTAGGAGCTGTCATTAGAGTATTAAAAAAACTATTATCCAATTCAACAAAGAAGTTGCTCATACCATTGACAAATGAATGAAGTTCTAACATCTTACTTGTTAAGGAAAAAGAAAATATCAACCAACATTCATATTCATCAAATATTTGTTTGTTAATTGTAACCATTGTTTAGCTAGAATACAAGAGTTCAGCAAAACTCAACAAAAGCATTAGAAGAGAATCAGTTGGCT
>NW_011888785.1:2968878-2971505 GCF_000151845.1 Pteropus vampyrus | reverse complement strand
TTGCTTCCTATAGACATTTTTTCATTTCTGTGAGCTATTTCACTATCTTTCCAGCTACATGGACCAATACATTTATCTTTGCCTTAAGGTAACATGAGCTGTTTTTCTCATACTTGCAATATTAGAGTACTGACTAATTCGAATCCCTATGCAGTTAATGGACAGGCTTCAGTGAGTCTGAAAACTGCCTGAAATTGTATGCAAGATTTTGTTTGTGTTTAAGCGCATTATCCCCCCAGCAACAGGATTCGTAGCTTCCCAAAGAGTCACTAAAAGACGATAAACTCACAAGAGCTGACCTAAGTTAATGTGAATCAAAATAAACTAAACAGATGGCTTTCTGTGTCAGAAATTGCTGAGCATTTTCCACATCAACCTAGAGGTGATTATAGTCAACCTGAGTAGGCATTTGAGTCTGTCTTTGCTTGATGTTTTTAACCTAGATTTTAAGGCTTCCTAAGAGTTTGTAATCCCAAAGGCACTTAATAGTCATTTAATTCCTTTCTTGTTTTTACTTTCTTCACATCCTAGCCTATTTGTATATGTGTGATATCGTTAGCATATTTCTCAAGAGAGGCTAAAATGGGAAGCACTTGTTATTCACTTGACTTATGAAACTTCAAGGAAGAAGAACATAATAAAAAACAAGTATCTATATTCTATCAAAACTTTAAAAAATAACTTTTATCTATATTTAGAAATAACTTTCAAGGAAATAATCTCAAATTTATAATAAATTCAAATTTGATAAATATATCTCAGATGTTTAAAGATTAAGATTCAAAACAGCTTCTGGGTTGAGAGGACAATGAATTAAGTACTAGGGTGTGAAGAATCTTTATTGGGACAAATTAAAACTGAACTCAATATGACTGAGAAAACAGTATAATATAAGAAACCCATCTTATTCTCTTGGGATGTTAGCTATCACATGGAAAATAATTGTATTTGATAAAAAGCAAAATAAAGTGTTCCCATACTATGGATTCAATACCTTTTACTTTGGAAAAAGCTGAAGCAATTTCAGAGGAAGATTTTTGTCTAAAAAAGTAATTTATCGCTTGAATAAGCATGACACAGAGGCTGTGCAGTTTCCGCTCACCTAACTGAAGCAATATTTTGTAGCCTTTGTAAGAGTTTTTGGTTGATTGTACCTATTGCACCAAAAGGAATTATTTAAATCTCATTTGAAATATAACAGACACAATAAAGTAATATAGTAAAGATTTCTTTGAAACTAATCTGTTTGAAAATTAAAATGTGGTATATTTAAGTTTTTAAAGAAAGAAAAACACTTGTAATTGGAGTCAATAGACAACATCATAAATATCCTCTTAAGGCCGAAGTGAATGAACAATGTGTAAGGCTTATACTGAATATAACTAGACTATCAGGTTAATTGGTAAATCTAGTAATGAGAACTCAGGAGCTAAAGTTATCAATTAACTGGATCATTTTAGGAAAAATTTATAATAGTTAAACTTTACTCCTAATTGAAATTTAGTGTTGCTTCCTTAAGTCATATAAACCATCAAGTTATCAGATGAGAATGATTAATCAATGCACAGAAACAAATTCTATTTTTAGTTCTAAGGCCACAGTAGGTTATAACTATTTAATGGGTAGTTGGGCTAGTCTGACCTTTAAGGCTAGCTCACAGTCTCAGAATCTATAATTGTCTTCACAAATACTTCTTATGGGATTGGCTATGATGTTAATCCAAACCTGCATACAAATGGATTGATAGATAAGCATGACACAGAAAGCTATGAAGGCCCTGATCACCAAACAGAAACATTATTTTGCTGTTCTTTAACATATAGATAAAAGAAAGGTTTGGGTACAATAAGATTCAGGAATTGGTCCCCGCATATTCAAGACTAGAGAATTCAGACTTTCATGATAATTTATTATACTAAAAGTGCAAATTAACACGGCTCTAGGTGTTCAGCCCCAAGAAGGAAAATTTACGTACAAAGAAATCTGGTTTGAAACAAGAACTATGTAACTTGTTATTCTTTATCATTACTTATTGATATCATTTGTAATCACTTGTTATTACTTATTGATATCATTTATTTCTTACATAAGATGTCTTACCCTGATAACAAAATTAGTAACTTAAACTAAAATAATTCTGTAAAATTGAGCTTGGCACCTGTTTAAGTTGTTATTTTACATGACGTATACACGGAGTCGAAAAAGTCAAAGTAAATGACCTATGGATCGATGTGGCAACTCCTCACACCAAAGGCTTTATAGATACTGAGGAGCATACAAAACACCACACACTCACGCATACAGCACTGATAAAGAGTTAGGACATTTTCTGTCAGGGAGAAAATTGTGAGCAGATAATATGCACAGTTCATTGATATGCTTATTATACTTACCTTGTGAAGTGCTGCATTAGTTCCCCTGCCCCATATATAAAAAGCCAAAAATAAATGGCAAAAACTAACCAACAATGACACTTATATTGGCATTTCCAGAAGAAGGGCAAATAATGTAACATCTTCCATAGCTGACAGGATTTCTGCTACATGCCTACTGGATTGTCTTCTACTATGTTTCTCTTTCCACCCATTTCTCATTTGCAAGCTTGTTCCTACAAGATAACAGCCTAG
>NW_011888785.1:2954431-2966693 GCF_000151845.1 Pteropus vampyrus | reverse complement strand
AGTGCAGCCTGCCTCTACCCCTCCCAGTGTTTCTCACTCATACAACTGGCAGTCTGCCTTTGTTTCCCTACCTGGCAATCCACTAAGACTAGAGCCTCTAGCCTGCTTTCTTAATATCAAGAGACTGAATAAAATTTACTACCATCTTTCCACCAAGAGGCTGCATTCTATTTCCCAAATCCTCACACCATTTTTTATTGACTGAAGACGATTGTGAAATAATATCCCAGAATCAGACTGATATCCAATTGACTTCTTCTAGTATTTACATTTCTCTCTATCTACGGTTTACACCCTGATGTGACATAGACTCCTTGTATTGCCTTTCATCTCTATTATTACTGCACAATTATCTCTCCTCATATAGTGACATACGTTAGAACCAAGCCTAGGGCTTCTTTCAACTCTGTATTTTGGGCTACTGCCCTGGCTTCCTAAACATCCTACTCAACAGAGAAGTCACTCTTCCCAGTGATCATTTCCCCATACAATCCTGTCTTCCTTCTTCCCCATGTCCAGTCCTTATTGATAGAGTTAGATAGCTTAAGCTATGTCATTTAGTCCTTAGTTTAATCACCAAATTGCTTTTCATTACTCAGTGATTGACTATATCAGTTCTCACCTATATCAGTTCTCTTTCTGGAAACAGCATTCATTACACTTCTCCGCCCACCCGTTAGTTAGGTGACACTATCTTAGGTCGATTTCCCCAAGTTCAGTCTCTAAGACAAGAATGTGTGTGAAAGTGATTTAGTAGGAACATGTTCTTAGAAGGAAGATAGACTTTGGCTGGTGAGCACAAAACAGAGTATACAGATATCAAATTATAATATTGTACACCTGAAATTTATATAATGTTACAAATGAATCTTATCTCAATAAAAAATAAAATAGAAAAAGTCATGAACAGAAAAAAATTTTCCCTCTCAAATCAGCATTTAGGGCACTTGCCCTGGAAATGGTTGGGAATGGCTCACTCCTGTGTTAGGTGGTAGTAAAGAAGCTTTTCAGGCTGTTATCTGGGGTCCATGGTAAATAACAGATAAGCAGTATGTGGACTATGTACAGAGAGAGCTCTCAATGTTCTCACTGCAGTGATTTTATTGTTTATCATGTGGTGGAAACCTATTACTATTTGTTATTTCATAACACTTTTCTATTTTGCAATAAACACTTTCAGCGACAGTGAACTTTAAAAAATGCATATCTAATAAAAACAAAAAGAATCTGAAAAAAAAGAGAAAGGAATGTTCTTAAGGGATATTGGTAAAGAATGAAGAGTACAAAACAGGAATGAGAAAAAAGTTAGTCAAGAGTAGAAGCTCAGGCAAAAGTCCCAGAGGAAGCAGGCTCTAGCCCTATCCCAAAGGAGAATACTAGAGGCTAAGTGGTTCCTTCGAGTTGTCCTCAGCTGAGGAAAGTGAGTTGAGTTCATACTCCTGCACAAAACAGTCACTAATCAACAGCCACTCAAGGGTATCTTCGTGTGAATGCCAAGCATTTCTGACTTTCTGTGCCAAGAAGTTCCAGTAGCTCAAAGGCAGGCTGCTGAAGAAGAGCCATGGGTACTGGCCATTGAATGCTCACAGACTGGGGTTTAAGTGGATAAGCCAGGGAAAGATATTGTCTATCTTAGATGCTACGTGAGTCGTTCTAGTAAGTGATTTTTGGGTGGAAATTACTAGCACAGGTAAATTTAATTTCCAGTGTGCGATCCTCCAGCATTCTCTTCTCCTGTCTTGGCAACCTGGAAGTCTACCTGCTTTGGACTATTCAGCCTCACAACAGCCTGTATCCTGGAGTTGTTAGGGCAGAGCCTCCTGATCTGTGTTGGACGTTTCTACCAAATGAGAACTAAACTGAGGCTATGTTTGTTCTTATGACATATCTCCTCCTATCTTAACTAATATATATGTCATTTATAGTCTTCATTCAAAAATGTTTGTTGAGCAAACACCATGTGCTACGTCTTGTGCTAGAGAATGTAAAAACAAAAGGAGACTTTTTTTTTTTCCTTAAACAGCGTATTGTCACAATAGAGTATAGTGAGTTCCATAATAGCAATAGGCTGTGAGATCCAGAGTGCTATATGAACAATGAATAGGAGACTCTAAATCTGGCAGCAAGGCAGGAAAGGCTTCTTAGAGGAGACTATGCATGAGTTAAGTTATAAAGCATGAGTAGAAATTAGCTAGAAAAATAAGGATGTTAAGGAAGGAAGATCATCTCAGGCAGAGAAAACATTCAATGCAAAGTTCAGATTTATGAAGTAAAGGTTATATGGATGACTTGCTAAATATAACAATATACAAATGAGTATTTTGATATTTTGTTTGTTGTAGCTTGGCCTATCAGATTGAACCACAGACTAGCTGACTAACAGGAAGTCAATACAAATTATGAGCTAGTTTATGACTTAAGGCAAATTATTATTTTACTTCACTGTGTCCTGTTTACCTGCTCTGAAAGATGAAGGTTCTGACTTGCTTCATAAGGATGTTGCTTAATTAAAATTTGTAGTTGCTTTGAAAATATGAACCTCTTCTCAAACACGAAGAACTAGCATAACTTCCTTGGGAGCTGTGCTGACAAAAACAACATGATTCTTAAATCTTTAGACTTGGGTAAATGTAAAGAAGATATAATTATTGGCTTCCTTTCTCTAGTACTTAAGTACTCTCTACTCTACGTCTTTAATGATCTCAGGCTAAAAAAAAATGGTAAAGTTATGATCATTCCATGACAAAGTTGAAATGCTTCGGAAATTTTCAATGACGATCACTGGAAGAGGCTCCCAGGGAAAAAGTACTCAGATAGCCCATTTTAAAATTTAAATGCAAATTATGATGATGATATCTAGCATCCAGTGAGCAAAGGCTATGTTCTGGAACTGTTCGAAATGTTATTTCATGTATTATCTTTTTAAATTCTCTGGACAACCGTATGTCACCGGTTTATTACTATCCCTGTCTTATAGATAAGGAAATGCAGTCATGGAGTTTATTAATGTGGCCAGGGTCACTCAATAACCTTAATGGCTCATGGGTCTAGCAGTATTCCTGAATACTCCTGTGGCACCGAACTCTGCTTCTCTACATCTTTTTATGACACCTACAATTTCCCTGTAGGTCTCATACGCAGAACAATGCCATAAGGTGTCAACACGCTTGGGGCAAAATCTTCGTATGTGTGACAGGATTAATAAAAATAGTTACTTTGGAAGGTAAACTATATGTGAATATAATGTGAATTCATATTTTTCCTGATCACCCTTGTCGACAGTATTTAGTTGCCCCATTTATTTTCCAATTCAACTTCTATCAAGGACATAGGGGATTTGACATTTTTTCCTCTGCAACAATTGTAAGTATGCATTTTTTGTCATACAACTGCTCTTGAAACTTCTGCCATGTTTTATGCCACTTCCAAGAATTCAGACAGAACCAGCCACTCTGCCATAGGCCCATTTAGTGACCAGATCAGTTCCAAGGTTTTTTCCTTTGCTCATGCTAGGTAGGATATGACATTAGGCAATAATACACAACAAAATAATCCCCTGGGAAAATATTTTTTTGTTTGCTGAACACAGTGAACATGCACTCTCTTATAGCATATTTTCAGTGTTCTCAAATGTATTAATATATACAAATGTTCTGATCTATATTTTGGAAGCAATCATTGGCATTGCTTTAAGTTTCCCCTTATAGGATATATTCTGAAAGTCTACAGTATAAAAAAAAAGCTAATATAGATCAAAATTCAAGTAAATTACAATTGGTGGTGTGTGAGCAGTATAATCTATTATATAAATCTGCAAAGACACAATTTTGAAAGTGAAGGTGCATCCACTTCTCAAGTGTGCATGTCCTATTTTATTTGTGTAGAGTATTAATCAGGCATTTACTAATCAAGTGGTAGACTCACTTGTAACAAAACAATAGCTAATACTTATTGAACATTTACAATAAGCCAGGCTCTATGCTAATCATTTGACTTGTATTATCTCACCTAATATTCCCCCCAAATCTATGACCTGTATCATATATATATACACATATACATGTACACACATATATATACATATATACATATATATACACATATATACATAGACTGTGTATACTAATTGATACACTAATGGATAGATAGTAGAATGTATGTGTATATTTGCCTAACTTTCCATTGTATAAACGAAACAGCTGTCTCAATGATATAGTTTTATGAGAGCTATGAAATTTCTTCTAGGCACCTTGCATTGACCTGCAGTTTTCCCAGTTATCGCTTATTTCCTATAGAAAATTTCTTCTCTAGGGGTTTACTTATTACTTCTAGTGAGTTTATTTTAGAAAATAGCCTGTCAAGATGTTGACAAGAGTCAAAAATTACAAGAGTGATCAATTAGGAGAGATTAGAGGGGAAAGGATAGAGTCTGAGCCCCAAATCTTTACCAGTTCAGAGAGCAGCCAGCCAAAAGACAGTAGTAGATTGGAAGAGACATGACTGGGAGTAGAAAGGGGGAAGAAAAGAAAGAGACTTGACTTTGTATTAGAATCATAACATAGGCTAAAGATAGACACATATTTTTACACAAGAGGAACTTGAAAGGACAAATAACCACACCTAGTCACACAGATGGTACAGCCTGAAATCAAATCCCAGTCTGTCTGATTCCAAATCCTTTCTGCCATTCTTCTATTTACAGCAGTGTTGCCTGGATTCATTGTGCTTTTTTACTGCAACAGTCTGAGGCGAGCTGACTTTCTCAGTCCCTTCTTAAAGCAACGTAAACCTAGGTTTTCTGATGTCTTTAGAGATTCATGGCTCGTGTGCCGTGGAAGTAGATAGGGAAGTTAAGAGCTGAGGTGCGGAAGCAGTAGAGCCTAGTGATTGAGTCTGTGGACTCTGGAGCTTAACCTTTTGGGGTTCGAATTCCAGCTTAACTATTTACTGCCTATGTTCCCTTGGAAAAGTTACTTAAGCTTTTCATGCATAAGTTTCCTTATCTTCAAAATGGGAACAATAATAACACCTAGTTCACGAAGTTTTTTAAAGTAATAGATCCTGCAAAGCACATAGAATAATGGAAATAAAGGGAGAATGAGTGATGAAAACAAATTTTATGGATAAAAATAAGGATAATATAAATGTGCGCTAGGAAAGCGGGTGGGGAAAATAAGAATGAGGAAGTACTGAGTAGGAGAAAGAGGTAGGACATCATGTGAAGCAGAAGAGTCATAATCTATTTTCCATGCACCAACAGACTTAAAGATAAATTAGGTACGTGGTCAAGGTTGAAAAATGAGGGTAGTCAGGTGATGAACACATAATCGAAGAATTGTGCTAGCGAAGAGTTATATACTTTACTTCTAAACCCTTATCTCACAGATACTCTCTGCTTTTCACTCAGAAAACTCATACTAACAGTATGACACACGCAGAGTTACAGCTTGATCTACTCTACATATGAGTTGTTAGGATGTAGAAATCCTTTTCACACTCGTGGGCATGTATAAATTTAGAATGAGAAAGTACTGTTTACAATTCATTAAGCCAGCTAAGTTCTATTATGGCTACTGTATTCATTTCAGGGGTTCTGACAAGAGTGTGATTTTAGAGCAATCTAGTGAGGGAAGTGAAAATATCAGCTTTCCAGATCTTAGAACAAATAACTGTTATATTTAAATCTAAATAGTTCACTCGGATTTTGACAGTGGTCTTGGCACGCAGTAGAAGTCTTTGCCCCCCAGTGTGGCTGTAAGTGAGGCAGGAAATTGAATAGGTTATGAATGGAAGAGTTGGGCTAAATAGATTTTTGTTCCAGGGATTTATAACATAAGACGTTCTAAATAATTTTACTTTTTGTTACATTGGAGCACTAATATATGTTCATACATTAAATATATTTCCCTAAGCCTCATTTTTTAAAATAACTATAGCCAATAAATATCAAAATATTTTACTTCTAGTAATCATGTATTTTCCTCATAAAAATATTACCTCCTCCTTTCTTTTTTGGCACAACTCCGAGATATATAGAGACATTAACTTTCAAAAGTAAAGGACTCCTGTGTACATGTAAATAATGAGACAGTAAATGATCTCAGATAGATAGAATCATTTTTATATTACATTTTTAACTGAATTAAAATCTCAACTCTAGGTGGCAGTTTACTCCATCACTTACTTATGTTCGTTTAATGAGCAGTAGATTCATTCACAGTTTTTTCATGAATGCATAATTTTGTGTAAAAATTAGTCCCTGGCTCTCAATAGCTGTTAAAAATAGATTTGATTTTAGGAATAAAATCATAGCTTGAGATGCAGGTTTTTCATGTATCTTGTCATTCTTGGTTTCATTAAGTTGATGAGATGAAGCAAAAAAAGAATAAAGATGAATGTTTTAACCAATTTTTTTGAGGAATATAATCCTCAAATCATGCAACAGTTCTATGTCAAGGTTGTGTTTCTATTATGCAGAATAGAATTTAATATGAATAATTTTTTCATGAACAATTTTCAAAAGTATCAAGGATGTTCAAGACTGAATTTTCTGAAATCGTGTAATAGTATTGATCTATTGAAGGAAAAATACCCTACAGAAAAAGAAAAGGACTCATATTTGTGTTTCTTTGCATCTCATTGATAGAAATAGCCAAAGCTAGAATATAATTGGGTCATCAATGACCAAAATACTCAGGCTGCCCAATTAAAAACTATGCTTCTTCCAACTCAATCACCCAAAACCACATCTGTATGAAGTGTTGATTTTATTTTATATTTGTAAGGACCCTAACAATGGGATATGCAGAATAACTCCAATCGCTTCCCACCCAATTAACTTGCTACACTTCACAATTTTTTAGTTCTACATTTTTTAGTTCTAGCAAAAGAAAAATGGATAGCAAGAGAAAAATGGACCCTGAACGTGCCCGATCTCGTCTGATCTTGGAAGACAAGCAGGGTCGAGCCTGGGTAGTACTTGGATGGGAGATCATCTGGGAATACCAGGTGCTGTAGGTGTTAAAAAAAAAAAAAAAGATATTGCAGAATCCTTCCTTGCCTCTTCTAGCTTCTGATAACTCCAAGGAGTCCTTTGCCTGTGCTGTGTAACTCCAATCTCTGTCTTCTGATTGCCATCTCCCCTGTGTATCTCTTGGTCTCAAATGTCCTTATGACTTTCTCTTAAAGAACACTTGTCATTGGATTTAGGATGATCTTGTCTTAGGGTCCTTCACTTAATTATATCTGCAAAGACTCTTTTTCCAAAAAAGGTTACATTTACAGTTTCCAGGTGAACATATCTTTTGAGGAATAACAATTTAACCCACTATACTCTCTCATTTTATTAATGCTTCCTAAAAGTTGTGCTCATCACTTCCACTTTTATCCCATTAAATGGAGCTTATTTAGTGTCCATACCAGGCTACATGGGCAGCTGAGAAATATAGTCTTTATTTTAGGTGACTGTGTATTCAGTTAAAAACCAGGAGTTTCGTTAACAATCACAGTAAAAGTGTTACTGTTTTACCAAATCAAATAAAAGTGATAATGTTTAACTAAAGAATTACTTAGCAATGTTATGAATTATTATAACATACTTACCAAATTGGACCAATGTTATTGTAATAACTTAGATTTGTATACATTATAAAATTTGTTTAAAGTAAAAACTTCTTTGAATCAGGAACTGTAAAAGCCTTGCTAGGAATTTGCTATACAACAAACTGCATAATTGCCAAAGTTTTCCAAAGTTTTCGGTGAAGTTTAGTGATGCCGGTTTACAAGAGTATCTTCTGCTCATCTTGCAGTTGCTTCTCTATGCCTCAACTTTAGATCCTAATAAACTCTGATAATCACAAACTTATTTTTTAATCAAGAAAGAAATTAGTTTACATTTGAAAAGAACAATCTGTTAAGCTCACAGATCTATAATTTGGGGGCAATAAAGTGTTTCTTTTTGAAAAGAGGCAATTGACTATATACTCAGTTGATCATATGGAACCACTGCTATAAGAAGTTGAGAAAAGTAGATAAATTAATCCTTAGGGTTTTAAATGAACTATACCACATGAAGAAACATTTCTGGGACTCAATCAGAAAGCAATCTTATTTTCAAAGTTCTGGGCAGTAGATCTTGGTTTATAAAACTGGGAAGAATAAAGTCCCCAAGATATAAGGAAGACCTCAGCGTCTACAAACTTATTGACTGAACACATTAATCTTAGACTTTTCTCTTATTAAAATTTTAAATCAAATTTGGGCCTTCTCACAAGGATTGTGTGTGTGTGTGTGTGTGTGTGTGAGAGAGAGAGAGAGAGAGAGAGAGAGCGCGCAAGAGAGCACACCAATAACATTTGGAGAAGAATATCAATTCAAAATTATTTCTTCATATGGTCCCCTTTGCTGGTTAGAGTTTCTTTTAACCACCTTATTGAAGTTCTGTTTTTATTTCCCAAAGCAGAATGTCTCACCTTAAAGAGGAATCTAGCATTTGCTACATGCTGCACATAGAAAACTGGTTTTAAATGATCAACAATCTAATATAAGGAAGTGATAGGAGAAACAAACCTTTCTCAAGGTACATGAAACAATTTATTTTTAAAAACTATTGGCTGTCAAAAAGTTACAATCAGAGTTCTAGGCCCATTTTACTCCCTTGATTCTTTAAACTGCCCATCAGGACAGATTCTGGTCTATGAAGGGAAAATGAACACTTTCCTTCCTGTCTAAAGTATCCAACTCAAGCATGTTAGCCATCAAAGTTGCAAAAACTCTAAGCTATAAAGCTATCACCCTCTGAGTGTATTATACGCTTAATTTTGTCCAGATTTATTCCATGTGCTACCATTTAGAAAATCCAGGTGCTGTTTATAGCTAAGTTTTGTAGAGAATTTTCCATTTAGCAGGCAGTGTTCTACATGGGCAATTCTTAATTTTTAAAAGCCTATTTAACTTTCAGAAGCACTAAACTTTAATACTATAGTATTAGTCAGACTTATGAGAACTGCAAAAAAGGAAGTCTAGTTTTCTTTCCCTTGTTTCCCTGAAAGGAGCAAAATTTTGAAATAAAAGGCACAATTCCCTTTTAGTATCTTTTTTTCCTCTACTATCTCCTCCTGGTCCACTCAGATTCACAATGTCTTCTTCCTGCCCTAAGTGCCATTTGTAGGACCTCTCTGAGGCGCATCCGATTCTCCAAAGTATTCACCATTCCCAATTATCTTATTTGCCCTGTTGTATTCTGAGCTCAAATTTCCTCCCTCACAGTCTTCTTTTCAGTATTATGAGAAAAGCAATCTCATTGAATTAGTCTGAATTCTTGTGTTGGCGAGTAATCGTTTCTTTAGTCTCAATTCCTGCTATAAAATGAAGGAGTTAACCTGGATAAATTTCAATGTCCTCTTTAGCCTTGACATTCTTTTATTTTATGACTAAATAAAGTCTGTATAAAAGAAAGGTATTTTTGGCCACAGGCCCTTTGCTTCCATAGCTGGCCTACCCCAGGTTCAGCTCAATTGCAGTCCTTGGACCAATTTGGACATTAGGCCAGAAACATGTAAGAAACTCCAGACCAGCACTGTCCAATAGAAACATAACATGAGTTACATGTGTAATTCTGAATTCTAGTAACCACATTTCAATAAGTAAAAATATAAATAAATTAAAGTAAATTTTTAACCCAATATATCCAAATTATGAACATTTTAACATATAATCAATGTAAAAATTGTTAATGAATATTTTGCATTATTATTTTTATAGTCTTTGAAATCCAGTGTGTTACTAATCTTGATTCAGACTAGTAACATTTCATGTGCTTTAGACTCACATGTAGGTAGAGGTTAGTATATTGAACAGTGTAGTTCTAGGCCATGAGTCACCACATTGGCTGCACATTAGAAATATCTAGGGACCTTTTAAGAGCCCTGATGTCCAAGCCAAACTCCAGCCTCATAAAATTAGACTCAATTGAGGTAGAACTTGGCTTTGGGATTTTTATTAAAGCTACTCAAGTAGCTTGGGAAGTTAATTGTTGGCATACATTCTGAGATCATTTGATAGGAAATTTTACTAAGATTAAAGTCCTAGGTTTCTTTTTTTCCCCTCATTTTCTTCTTTTCACAAGTGTCTTTACTCAATAATTCAGCACTATTCATTGACTCAGAGCAAGATGTAATAGAATCTGGAATAAAGAGCTAACACTTATTCTGAAATTTTATGGCATAGACCAACAATAGGTCAAAGCACTTTTATTTGCAAGAGCTGAACAATTTGAAGGAGAAAAATATTTTAGGTCCCAAAAAGTCAGAGTTTGGAGAGCTGAGCAGAGTTTATACTGGAGTCTTTCAAACTTTTCTTGGACAGTAATTCACAGAAGTAAATATGTTTTATATCTTGATCCAATATGCAAGACATATACACATATACATGTAAACACACATACACAAAAAAGTTTTACAGAACAATACTTACTCTTATTACATAACAGAACAGTGTTTTCTATTCTGTTTGATTTTATTTAATTTTAACATAAATGGATTTATAACCTATTAATAAGTCACAATTTTTATGGTTTAAAAATCTATGGTTTATACTACAAACCATAAAATAGGAAGAATTTACTACTGAATGTCAGGGCATCTTTCTTACCACTATGAAAAGGAATAAAATTTCAGCTAGCTGTCGAGAAGAAGGTGAAAAGAACATGACTAAGATTTAGATTTTGCCTTAGCTAGAAAACTCAAATAGGTTGAGTAGTAGGAATTCAAGTAAAATAGTGAAGAAGAATATGAGTCTCTTAGAGAAGCTTTGCAGGAATATTGATGCTATAAGACTTTGATGACCACAGCTGGAGGAAGTGTCTGGAAGGCAAAGCCTGAAGACATACTCTCAGGTCCCACACGTTTCAGCATGGGAGGGGTAAACAGCCAAGTGTCCTTGAGTTCTCAAGAGATATATAGAATTGCTGAGAGGCCTAGGGGCAGGGTGATGAAAAAGGCCTGAAATTAAGATGAGAACCTCCGAATGCATAGGATCTTATGACCAGACAACATAACAGGCATCATGGATATCAGCAGCACATGCCAGCTCATGATACCTCAAGGCCAGGTAAGGGCAGCTAAACCACAGCAAATGTCAAGTTATGATGCCTGAAGACCAGATGGGACAAGAGATAGCTAACCAGAGAACATCTTTTAAACTAGGTATTCCCTATCCTCACACTCAACACACACATACACTAGGTGATACATCAGTCCCCAGGGAACTTAATTCACTTAGGGGAGAGAAGGGAAGACTGAAGAGGAGGAAGAAGAGGAGGAAAAAACTTTTTATTTAACTACTGCTTGAAAGACATTACATTTTAAAGAAGAGTTTAAGATACTGAAATGGCAAAAGTAAGATTTTCATCATCATTCCTGCACATTTGAGTAATGACTACGAAATTCAAACCTACTAAATACAACTGTCAAAGTGATACAATAATAGCTAGTGTCTTCCACCAACCATTCCTGTCATCAGCAGAGGTTTTTTTTCATTGATACACACAAGGATGAAAATTTTGGCATTCTTCCTGTCTACCTCAACCAAAGCCAGTCAGAAGAAGGAGACATTGCATCAGCCACTGGTGGTGATCTCCAGGCAGCTTGGGGTACCATAGCAGCCAGACTGAGGCAGTGGAGAGCAGAAATGCTCATAGGTAGGAATGCTATTAATCAAGAACAAGGCTGGGCTATAAAGGGGGATTTGAAATGAAGGGTTTGACTGACACCTTAGTGCCAGAGCAATGGCTGCAGCAGTGTCCCAAAGGAGGACACTCATAGGAGGATTGCACAGTAGAGAGAGACTAGGATCCAACATTGGGTAGCCAGAAAGAAGGACCATGAGCCATCTGAGAAAGCCACTTGAATTCCAGTGGAATAGGATACAGGGAGTTTACAGAAGCTAGTATGGTTAGGAGATGCTAAGAAATAGACCTCATGATGTTAGTTTTGTTAATTACATTTTGGACCTTCAACCCGTCCTTCGTGCCTTTGAAGGCACACTGTTTGTGGGCAGGGCTCTCATGGAACTCTCATGGGTCACTATTCTCACTCTCCATTCTTACTATTTCCATTCCTCAGTTCTTAGATGGCTTCTTCTAACTTTCTCTCTACCTTCCTTCAACTCAAAGATACCTGAATTCTCTTAAATTTTATCCAACTTTTGCCCACTATACTTGTTTCTCGACAGACAATGTACCTCACAGTGGATGACAAATCTT
>NW_011888785.1:2940797-2952701 GCF_000151845.1 Pteropus vampyrus | reverse complement strand
GAGACACAGTTTCTCCTTCATCTTTCTTTGCTCTATGTTTCCAAGTCTATTAATTAGTTCCAACCTATTTCTGCTCTTAATCTTGAAAATGGTGAGCCCTGATCACCTGGGAAAAGGATGGTGTGATTTCTATTCCCTTGGGAATGCTTCAATGGATGGCATCATATCTTTTCACACCCCCAACATGTAACTGTCCCCTATTTACCCTGACATTGTACCTGTTTTACACATGTTCTTAGGATCTGGAAGAATATAAAACCCTAAATGGTCAAGCTACATATTTTGAGTTTGAATTGTTACATGTAAAATGTCAGGTTGAACTCAGATAATCCAAACTGAAGTTATGTACCCCGTTGTCTCTGTAATGGGAATGCCATAAATTCAGTACCAAAAATTTGCAATAATCAGATTCTGAGAGTTTCAGTATTAGAATTGTATGCAGTTCTTCCCGACTTTCCCCATAATACCCACTGATGGCTTTTTTCTTAATCCTTGCCCATCTCCCTCCATGCCTATTCGACCCTCCTGGCACTCACTTTTTGGCATTAGTAACTTGGCCTCTGCTTGTGCCTAGGTTCATTATGTGGCAGCTGTTTTCATTACCATCTCATTATTTCACTGAGGGGGAGATGTTTCCATGGTGATGCTGAACTGCATAAGTAGAGCTTTTACTACACTGAGCTTTTATCTACTCAGTGTTCCAGTTAGAGGGGAATTTAGCTAGAACCTTTCCAGTAGGAAAAGGGACTGTAAATCTCCCTTCTGTTTCCTGTTATCTGTCTGTGCTTTCTACCAGACTGTGAAAGTATGTTGTAATTATGAGTTCTTAACAGATGGGAGTTCATGAAGAAAACCAATAGTTATTTCTTTTTATTCTAATTAACTTGCCCTTTTAAAATACCCATGGAAGTTTTCAGAGTAGTATTGCATACAGTAATTGACTAATGCTATTAATATATATTTTTTTCAATAGCTGCACCAGGAAAAGAGAATTTGGAGTCCTAGGAAAAATTCTGTGTGGGAACTAGACCCAGTTATTAATGTGAGTATTGTCCAGGCTTTGATTGCTTCTAAAGTTGTCATTGCCTCAGGAAACAAAGGTCACAACAGCATTGAAATGACTATTTAATACTTTCTTCACATGTGAATGAGCGACACTCTCTTTTTATTAATTGCTTTGTGGTTAATCCTACACTTGCAGGGAAATTTTTATTAATGCATTTTGCTTTGCAGTAAGCTTCAATTTCAATATTCACTAAAAGTAAATCCATCCATAGCGGGTAAGTTCTTTTTTCACCATTTATCTTGGACTTTTAGTCAAATGAAAACTGCATTTGTTTAACTCCGAAGTTCTTAAGCGTTATATTCTTATTTTAATGTAACGACAATGCACTAATTGAAGTCCAAGGGCAATTAAAAAGTTTAGAATAAACAGCATTGACATTGACAGAACTATTAAGGATATCCATTAAAAAATGCACTGATAGTGTAAGTATATTGAAGCACATGATAGTTAATACAGAGCATGATCAAGCCAATTATGTTATGGAATTCAGTTTAATATAGATTTATCTCTGATGTGTGATCCAATGGACTTTATGATCAGAAGAATATGATTTTCACAGTTACCAATATCTTAGTATTATTGCTATACAGATTTTGCCATGGTTGATTTTCAATAAATGTAACCCATAAGTGGTATAGTAAGATACAGTGTAACAGAACACTTATTGAGAAAGGAATTCTTATTTATCAGAAATGGTGATAGATTTCTTTCCTATATTACCTCATTTATTCCTTGTACCAAAGTAAGGTAGATATTTCTATTTCCACTTAAATAAATGATGAAACAAATGTTTTGGATTTTGAAGTAATTTGTCAAATTTTAAACATCCAGTCAATAATAGCATTGGGGTTCAATTCTGGTGTTCTAGTCTACTCTTCCTAATACATCATTAGAAGCAATTATGGAATTATGGTAGTCACTATTGGTCTCTAAATGAACTAGGAAAGTTTTGGGAGAGACTGCGTGAACAATTGTAGTCTGAGAGCACAGTAGAGAAGCATAGAAGAGATAGCAAAATTTAGCACAAAATCTGCTTTATAAAGAATTTTATATATTAATAAATTATAGTAGGCAATACAAATAAATCACATATTAAAATGAAAAAATAGATTTTTTTTTGTAGATGAAGATTAGTTTGGTGGGCAGTTCAAACTTTAGTAGTTTCTCCTTTCCATGAGCCCTAATTTCAAGTCAAAGTGCATTATAGTTGTTCATCACTGTTTATTTTAAGCTGCTTCTATTTCAACTAAAGTCCCACTTTTAGGGAGTAATATCTTTTATCTCTACATAAAACTCAAATGTTCTCTTCCTTAAGTATATAGATATAACCTGTAGAATTGCCATAACCTGCACATTTGAAATAAGTTTAGGTTTAAGACATAATGGTCTTGCCTTAATATCTCATTTGGCATTCAAAGTTCTATTTCATTAACCCATTGAGCTAGATTAAGTGTAATTCCATTTTTCTTATTAGACCGTTCTTATTCACACTCCCTGCAAAACTTTGTTTTCTATGTTTTAAATTAAAGAGATGTCTTGGAGTTGAGGAAAGAGATGTGTATTGATATATAGTTATGAGGATATCCTCTGGTCAGAATATTTCCAAAATATGCAAGATGAAACTAACGCAACCAAAATATTCATTCGAGTGTTTGTAGAATTGAGTTCTTTGAAAATTGTAGTTATAGAGAAAGCAGAGCTCCATTTGACTGTGAGCCAACTATCACCTGGTACTATTTTTGTACAGTCTATTATTATCAAGAAATGTCTTCACAGAGAGTGAAAATACAATGACCTTTCAGTCCTCTAAATGTGGATAAGAGCTCAATGTCAAAATACATTGCTATGCTTCACCACATAGCTAGAAAGAAAATTAATCAAAATTTTATGTGTGCAGATGGAAATGCTTAAGCCAGTTTTACAAACCAATTACTGTTCAGTTCCAAAAATCTGTAACTTGTTTCAGATTTAATACACACTGAATAGCCTCAGAACTCCTTGAAGAATAATAATTTAAACTTAATGTAGAATGTAAGTTAACTACTATTTCTGTGTTTTTTGTGTCTATATTTTTTCATTTAAGATAAGTGTAATTCAAGACCACGCAGGAGGTGCTTTTATAGAATATGTTTTCTGCTGATTGGCTTTTTTACAAAGACTTACGCTGCGTATTTTTAGTGATGTATTACCACTGTTATTAAGGGCCTGATTCTGTACTACTTGTTCAGAATAAATGTCCTGAGAATCCTGGATAAAGACAGCTAAATTTAGGATCAAGAATCAAGGTTTTATTTTAGCATTAGTCATGGCTAAAGCTTCAGAATTCTATCAAAGAATTTAATTCTGCAGATATTTTTGTTGTTGTTGTTGTTGTTACTGTGGTTGCTTTAAAATCTGCTGATGTCCAGATCAAAGTCTATACTGTTTTGAATAATTTTTTCTTACAATGTAAATAACATGTGCTGAGGGTATAAAAGATATACTAAAATGAAAATGAAAATCACTCACAATTCCACCATCCAGCAATAACTCTTATTAATATTTTAGTATTTAATATTAATATTATAATCAAGTAAATATATTTTAAATAATTGACAGAATATGCTAAAATTTGTGATAGAGTTAAAATTCTAACATTTTCTAGATTTTTAAAAGTGCAAGATATCATGTTATGACTGTCATTTAGTAAGCATATATTTGAAATGTTTTTCCATATCTTCAGTAAGACCATTTGTAATGGCATAAAATATTAAAGACTAAATACAAAGGGTCCCATTTATAAATCTTCAATTTTTTATTTTATTACTCCCTACAAATATTTTGAAAAATTTAGATACTCAATTGCTTACTTTAAGTCACCATTAAATTTTTTTTTTTATCATGGGTTTAATAGTTACCAAATGTGCCATTTCTATAATATTATAATCTCAACATTTTACATTAAAACTGTTACAGTCCTCTTAAATATAGATAATAGCATAGTGATTTGATGCCAACAACTTTACATCTGAAAGATACATCAACAAGTTCTTTTTATGAGAAAGCATAGTATATATATATACAATATATATTGTACTCACATGTCCCTTACACCTACCCCACTGACTTTTTTCTCCTAATATAATTTATTTTTATGTTTGAAGTATTTATGTTTTAAAAACATTTGACTTTTCTGCCTCTCTGAAACAAAATAGATATATAAAATTACATTTGAAAAGTCATTGTCTGTTACTGTAGAGCTCTAAGTGTTAAAAAAAATATTTTAAATTGAGTTATGATTATATTTAATATTAAATAACTGATCAAAGAAACCTAAACACATTATGTTTTTATAAACAATTATTATATGTTATGATAAGATTTTTATCAGAAAAGCATTTGTTAATATGATGTATGCAGTTTTTTCAACGAGGGATACATCCATAGATAAGTAAGCCTTACTTCTAAAATGAGACACGTTTTAGTGGAAATAAACTAAAAGGTCATTAATAAGTGTATGCCTTACATTAAATTTTCTCATGATTGTCTCTAAAAACATTATTTACAGAAGAATCTACAATACATCCCGTTTAAGTTAGTCCAAATTGAATAAGTATGTGTCAGGAATAAAAAAATAAGCAGAGAAGTTGTTGACATGATGGCGGGCAGGAGATTTGCCCAAAGAAAAGACACAGGTGAACTTACAGTATCAGTAATATTTCAGCATATGTTAATGGACACATTTCTTCTATGAGTCTGAGTATGTGCTAAAAAAGATAAACAAGAAACTCATTAATTTACCTCCACCATTGTTCCTTTTACTCCAATTTGAGACACTCATAGGAAGTAAAGATAGAATATTTCACTGCCTCCTCCTTGCAATCAAAAAAAAAAAATAAAAGTAACAGAAACCCAAACATGTCTTGATTGAAGGAGGCGTCAATATTTAAATCTGAGAAAATGTAATCTTCCTAAGTTCAGGATGGTTTTTTTCTGTGGTAAAGTGGAAAAGGGCATTAGGGAAAGTAAACGTGGAAAAGGAAAACAGATAGGATATGTTGATCATAGGCATTCTCAGATTTAGGAAAACAGTCACTTAAAATATGAATATCTGGAAATTGGTTTTCTTAAAACTGCCAATACTTGTGTACCATATGGAGCGCCTTCAAATAGCCCCTAAAATGCTGAACCTTGGGTTGAACATCATTGGTGCACTAGAGCTTTAACAGTAAAACATTTGCCTAAATACACCAACTCGAGTGATTAATATTAAGATATATTTGTTTTTAAGATGATCACTCAGAGAAAGGGAATTCTGACGATCTTAGTTTTAGATTTAGTTACACGATAATCAAATCATCCCAGTTTATGGCTGGGAGAGACTTGCTCAACTCCTGATTGTAGATGGAAAGCTGAGATGCCAGAGAAGGACATGATTCTTCCCCTGTCATCTACGGAGTTACTGGTACCCGAGTAACTGGGATTAGCCCTCGAGGGCCCTCTTTTATGAACCATAGTGCTCAGGAAAGAAATTTTCTTACATTTATCCTTTGAAGTTCAGCCTTAATAGCTCTTCAAACTAGAATTCAAAAATTGCCAAGTGCAAGGTACAGAGACTCTGGTGAAGGGGCTTCTCTGCAAACAATCCTCTTGCCAGAAAATTAATCTAAATTCCAAAGAACTTGAATTATAGAGTTGTCATGGCATCTGTTTGTTCTTCATGGTTTTGAATAAATGCTGTTTCCTTGGTTTCTGCTGTGGTGTTTGCCTTCTTGGTCTTTGGAGTCTTTAGCTTCTTCTCTCTCAAGAATTTCCCAGAGACTTTCCTCACCACGCATAGTACTTACCTTGACAATTACTGGGCCTCATGGAGATTGGGCCCAAGTGGGTCTTTTGACTCCAAGGAAGCTCGACGCGTGTTTGTGGGACTTCACTAATGTCACATGTCAGGTACTCTCTTGGTCTTTTCTCATTTTGCATGTCTTTTCAAACTGTTTCTTGTATCATCTGCTGGCTCACCCACTAATCTCTCTTGGCTCCTCCTCTGTCTCAAGACCTCTCTTTGTACATCCCTTCGGCTTCAGTCTTACTGCCCGATTCCTTCAAAAATCACAATCACTATTTTCATAGAGCAAGATCCTGATTGACCCAGTTTATTTCTGTTTGGTCAGAGATTTTAATGCCAAGTAACCTTGAGCTTCTTGCCAGCTCACAGACTGGCTACCTATAGGTTAGAAGCTTACTTTTGGGCCAATTAGATTTGGTAAAGGTGGAGTACATTACCAAAGGCTTAAGGCTGTCCTTCAGTAAGATGACAGACCTTGTAAGTGGAACACAAGTTGGTGTTCTAGAGCAGGGATCCCCAACCCCCAAGCTGCTAACCGGTATTGGTCCATGGCCTGTTAGGAACTGGGCCACACAGCAGGAGGTGAGAAGCAGGTGGGTGAGCGAAGCTTCATCTGTATTTGCGGCAGCTCCTCAGCACCAGCATCACCGCCTCAGCTCCACCTCAGATCACCAGGCATTAGATTCTCATAGGAGCACTAGCCCCTGATGCCAAAAATTTGAGGACCACTATTCTATAGAACACTACTATATTCTCAATAATACTGTTTTGTATCTTGATCTTTTTAGATAAACCAATATATTGTGAACATTCTTTCATAATAATAAATTATGATTATTTCGTAATAATAAATTATCACCTCAATGCAATAGTTTCCAAACAACATTTCACATTGCTACTTGAGAGCTTTAAAAAATAACAATGCTTATGCCTCATTATTAGAAATTGTGATTTAATTGGTATGGAATGTGACCTGGGCTTTGGAATTTTTAAAAGCTCTCCAGATGATTCTAAATTGCAGACAAGTTTGGGAACCATAGCTTTAATGGTTGCAGACTGTCCTTGAATATAACTTATTTAATAAATATTTTCTCAAGATATGTTTTAAGGTTGTTAAAATTTTCACTATTTTAAACAACTAGCAAAATTTTTTAAATCAAATTTTTTAGCATATTGTTTTGTTTTTTGCTACTGAATTGTACTAGTTGTACTAGTTGTACTATTACTGTGGATATTAATCCTTTATCAGACATACGACTTAAAAATATTTTCTCCCGTTCAGTAGGTTGCCTTTTCATTTTGTTGATGATTTCCTTTGCTGTGAGAAAGACTTTTAGTATGTTTTTTTATTTTTGCTTTTGTTGCCTTTGTTTTTGGAATCAGATCCAAAAAATCATCTCTAAGACCAATGTCAAGGAGCTTATGCCTATGTTTTCTTCTAAGTAGCTTTATGGTTTCAGGTCTTGCATTTGAGTCTTTAATACATCTTGACTTAATTTTTGTGTGGTGTAAGATAGTAGTCTAATTTCATTCTTATGCACGTATTTGTCTAGTTTTTCCAGCACAACTTATTGACAAGATTGTCCTTTCCCCATTGTATATTCTTGCCTCCTTTGTTGTAAGTTAATTGACCATATAAGTGTGAGTTCATTCCTCTATTCTGTTTCATTGACCTATGCGGACTAGCATATTGACTTAAAAAAACAACAACCTTTCATTATTAATTTTATAACCCTCAAAAAGTAACCTTTATCAAGACTAAAATTGTTCCTTACTTTTATGATAAATAAGAGATCTAGAACAATGTAATGAGTGCATAGTATTTAAACATTATTGACCTCCATTTCTTAGCAGAAACATAAGCTAAAAAACACAAAAGACATTCAACTCTACCAAAGTTTTTCATTTTTGTAACACCTCTGCATTCAAACACTGTAATTTTCCTGGGTATTTGGAAGCAACAGGGAGACAGCGATGATGGCATAATAAACCTAGACGATGTTCAACTGAACACCCTCTTGTTCATTTTATTTCATAATCAAAATCCCAAACATAAAGTTAGAGGGGATTTGGTTCTCCATAGTGCTACCCTGACATTTGTGTTTGTTTGTAATGTAATCTGTACATGTAGATCTCAAATCCTGTGGAAAGTTAGCATTAAATTACCAGTTAATGTTCCTCTGGAAGAATCGCGTACATTACTGCATATCTTTGAACCAATTCAGATATCCTTATAGTTGTCCTTCAGTTTATGATGCTGAACGTATGGTGCTCTAGCCCTATAAGAAAATAGCAAAGATGAGATTGCCTTGTAGACTCATTTAAACAGTTAATTTTATCTTTGTTTTCTTAAGTCACATTTCATTATGCTTCTCTATGGTGCAAAACTAATTGGCTCTTATCACAGTTACATTACCTTCGAAGGCAGATAAAATTAATGCAAAGTAAAAGATTACTACGATCAGAGATATCTGGTTAAAATGGGAGACAGGCTTGCATAAAGTAGCTGCACAATCCACAGAAGGCTCTGGCAGAATAATAAATCATTACTTTCTCCAGGTTATCATCTTGTGCTCTAGTTCATTATTTTGTATCATTTGTTTTAACCTTGGATTGTCCCTACTACATCTGCTATGCTGTGATTAATTCTGCTGATGGAAATAAACTGTCGAAGGGCAATGCCGTACTGCATGACTAATTAGCCTACCGAATTATGTCCATAAATTAACATTTTGTTTTTACTCATTTAAATAAATCAAAGTTGTCCAAATGTATTTTGTGTAAATCACTCTAATATCAATTTATTTTTGTAACCTTTTAGCTAGATCAGTTTACTTACTTTTCGGTCACCTAATTGTTAAAGGGTTTCTTACCTTTGCTTTCCTAAAACTACTATAGCTAGGTTATTTCTTCTTTCAAAAAGAAGAAATTTTTTTTTTTTTCCAGTTAAGCTGAGCTCTCTACCAGGCTCTGTGTTTTAGCTTACCCTTCCCCAGCTCCCTCTTGTCTCTAATTCTGGCCACAGGCCATCATCCTCTGTTTCTTTTGTTTATATGAAAATAGTTATGCTTGCTATGAACTGAATATTTGTGCTTCCCCCCAAAATTCATATGTTGAAGCCCTAATTCCCAGAGTGACAGTATTAAGAGGTAGGCTCTTTGGGAGGTATCAAGCTTAAATTGGGTCATAAGGGTAAAATCCTTATGATGGGATTAATATCCTTATAAAAAGAGGAGGAGACATGAAATCTCTCTCCACATTGTGAGGGTACAGCAAGAAGTCTGCAAACCAGGCAACATGCTCTCACCAAACAGTGAATCTGCCAGCATCTTGATTTTGGACTTCTTAACCTCCAAAATTGAAAAGTAGATGTTTGTTGTTTAAACCTCCCAGTCTGTGGTATCTTCTTATGGCAGCCCAAACTGACTAAGACTGGTTACTATTGTGAAAACACCAAATTCTTCTCAAAAGAATCTTCGAGGGCCTCTATAAAAAGAAAAAATACTGAGGCAGGCAGGGACCATGCCATTGCTCTTTTTATACTTTCATCTAGAATAACAGGACCAAGCTGGCTCAAAGTAAGTAAACTTTAGAAGTCAGCTCAAGATTGCTATATGAAAGAATATTATTAGTTACAAAACAGACTATTTTAGGAACAGAAAGATCGATGGAAAATGTTTTTATATGTTCTGCAACATTGGATTCTTGCCTCCAAAGACAAGAATAGGACTAGTCTTTCCAGAATACTATTTTATTGGTCTTAGTTTAACAAAACCAATTAGTCCCTTTCCAATAAGGGGTTCACTGCCTACTACCTCAAGAGACTGAATAGCATGAGAGAATTTACAAGTCCTCAAGTTAATTTCAGAAAGTTCTCCTAGTGACTGTCCTAAGCTTTCATGCAAGGGTGTGCTGGAGCAGGCTTCTACCAGCCCGACCAGCTCGCTGGACTGGATTGTGCACATTCTTCTCAAGTCCATGTTCAGTGAGTGTACATTGGTAGCTTGAATTTGGCAATGAGAGTATTTATTCCATGGAAATACATAAATAGTACAAATCAGAGCTTTTGTTTTTCAGAGAACTCATTGTTAAATGTTTACAAGCACCCCACTGTTTCTACGCAAGGTAAATGTCGCTAGGCATCCCTCTCCTATAGTGCCTTTTCTGATTAAATTCTTAGCTGGTTCATAGAAGAATATATTTATGTTCATTCTTCTCCTCCAACTCCCTGCCCCTAACCCTCTTCTCTCTCTTTCTTCCTAGGCGTATAGTTCATTATCCTCCACCTTTGTTCAGTCCTCTGCCCTGTCTGAAAGAAATATCCTAGAATTTCTCTCCAAGTGAAATAATCAGGAAACAGTTATTCTCAGGCCTTTTAACTCAGCTGAATCAGATATATCATCTCAGTTACCACTGCAGACAGTTTTCCACAATTATAACACCTGTTCTGCTTTACACAGATGGGGTCACCTTATGTCTTCTTTGATACTTAGATAGCTTTGACAGAGGAAAGCACCACATAATTGAATCACTACATCATACATAACTGGATCACTAAGCTTAGTGATCAGCATGTTTTCTATGGAAATAAAAGATTTGCCTACAGGATACTTTTTAAACCAAATGAACTTGTTTTAGCAGGCTACTTCATGCCTCCTATTACTGTCCTAAGCCCTGTAAGGCACACAAGAGTAGAGAAAATGGTCATTTCTTATGGAATCCTTTCCAGCTTCTTAGGAAAGTCAGGCTTGATGGATCATCTGAAGCAACTAGGAAAACATTAAGTACTAATTTGTTACAAACTAAGTCAATGTACAAAAAAGCTAGAAGAGTCAGGAAAGATTTTATGTTGGAATTCCTACTTGAGCTTGTCCTTGAGCAAAGACTAGGACTGGGCCTAGGAAAATAGGAAGGAGGGCAGTTTTCGTGGGGCAAGCAACATGAGCCAAAGACTTGGCCAGGGAGCGAGTCACATCTGACTCTTGGGAACATTTGGAAATTTTGGATGGATCCTGGAAGGTTCCTAAAACTCAGAAGAAGAATTTATTAAATGCAGTAGGCAGTGGGAAGCTTTATGGGGCTTTTGATCACCAGAATGATGACATTAAAGGTATGCCTTTGAAGATTAATCTGTCAGCATTATAAGGGAGAGATTATGTAGGTAAAGATAAGCGGCAGGAGATCAAGTAGAAGTAACTCAGGTGGGTCTTGTTAAAAAGCACATGGGGACTTCAGCAGGGAGGAGGTCAAGGGTAAAACTGTGTGGTAAGCTACTTTCTCATTGTGACAGAGGTAAAGATGGAGCTCCAAAAGTGTAGCATCCAAAAAGCATGCTTAAGCATGATACTGACAACTTCCAGAATCAGAAATGTTGATTTGATGGGCAGAATACAGTGATAAGAAATCTAGGTGATGCTAAAAGAGAGCTAATCAGACGTGACAATGCAGTAGGTGTGGGAGAAGCCACTCCAGGCTTCTCCTCATGAAAGGATGCAGACACTAGAGTCAGCAAGCTTCTAGGACCTTGTCATCGCTTGGGGCTCATTGTAGGCCACGGTCCAAACAGAGTCAGAACATAAAGCTGATAGAATATGGAGAAGAGAGATAATCAGAGGAAAATTCTGATCTAATGGCTAACACAAGAAGAGTGTCAGAGTATGCCAACCCGAGGAATGCCCAGAGACCTGAGGCTTCGTCTTCACATAGCAGACCTTGGGCTGAGCTATGCTGATGGTAAACAAACAGAGGACATGTGAGAGCCCAATCACTGTGGATAGCTGTTGCATTACTGCAATTAATTCTAAGCCTACACTAGTTTGCAGATTCAAAGCTTTTGATCCTGATTTTGTTAGGATTGGTTTAGAAACTAGCAAATCCCTGTGAGAATAACTGAAGAAAGGGAGGTGGGAGACATAAGGGTTGACCATTGGAATTGATATAGAAATACAGGAAGTAAAAGCCTATAATTTAACTGTTTGATATTTTAGCTTAATTATATATGTTTTGAATAAGT
>NW_011888785.1:2910975-2940747 GCF_000151845.1 Pteropus vampyrus | reverse complement strand
ATATATCATCTCAGTTACCACTGCAGACAGTTTTCCACAATTATAACACCTGTTCTGCTTTACACAGATGGGGTCACCTTATGTCTTCTTTGATACTTAGATAGCTTTGACAGAGGAAAGCACCACATAATTGAATCACTACATCATACATAACTGGATCACTAAGCTTAGTGATCAGCATGTTTTCTATGGAAATAAAAGATTTGCCTACAGGATACTTTTTAAACCAAATGAACTTGTTTTAGCAGGCTACTTCATGCCTCCTATTACTGTCCTAAGCCCTGTAAGGCACACAAGAGTAGAGAAAATGGTCATTTCTTATGGAATCCTTTCCAGCTTCTTAGGAAAGTCAGGCTTGATGGATCATCTGAAGCAACTAGGAAAACATTAAGTACTAATTTGTTACAAACTAAGTCAATGTACAAAAAAGCTAGAAGAGTCAGGAAAGATTTTATGTTGGAATTCCTACTTGAGCTTGTCCTTGAGCAAAGACTAGGACTGGGCCTAGGAAAATAGGAAGGAGGGCAGTTTTCGTGGGGCAAGCAACATGAGCCAAAGACTTGGCCAGGGAGCGAGTCACATCTGACTCTTGGGAACATTTGGAAATTTTGGATGGATCCTGGAAGGTTCCTAAAACTCAGAAGAAGAATTTATTAAATGCAGTAGGCAGTGGGAAGCTTTATGGGGCTTTTGATCACCAGAATGATGACATTAAAGGTATGCCTTTGAAGATTAATCTGTCAGCATTATAAGGGAGAGATTATGTAGGTAAAGATAAGCGGCAGGAGATCAAGTAGAAGTAACTCAGGTGGGTCTTGTTAAAAAGCACATGGGGACTTCAGCAGGGAGGAGGTCAAGGGTAAAACTGTGTGGTAAGCTACTTTCTCATTGTGACAGAGGTAAAGATGGAGCTCCAAAAGTGTAGCATCCAAAAAGCATGCTTAAGCATGATACTGACAACTTCCAGAATCAGAAATGTTGATTTGATGGGCAGAATACAGTGATAAGAAATCTAGGTGATGCTAAAAGAGAGCTAATCAGACGTGACAATGCAGTAGGTGTGGGAGAAGCCACTCCAGGCTTCTCCTCATGAAAGGATGCAGACACTAGAGTCAGCAAGCTTCTAGGACCTTGTCATCGCTTGGGGCTCATTGTAGGCCACGGTCCAAACAGAGTCAGAACATAAAGCTGATAGAATATGGAGAAGAGAGATAATCAGAGGAAAATCCTGATCTAATGGCTAACACAAGAAGAGTGTCAGAGTATGCCAACCCGAGGAATGCCCAGAGACCTGAGGCTTCGTCTTCACATAGCAGACCTTGGGCTGAGCTATGCTGATGGTAAACAAACAGAGGACATGTGAGAGCCCAATCACTGTGGATAGCTGTTGCATTACTGCAATTAATTCTAAGCCTACACTAGTTTGCAGATTCAAAGCTTTTGATCCTGATTTTGTTAGGATTGGTTTAGAAACTAGCAAATCCCTGTGAGAATAACTGAAGAAAGGGAGGTGGGAGACATAAGGGTTGACCATTGGAATTGATATAGAAATACAGGAAGTAAAAGCCTATAATTTAACTGTTTGATATTTTAGCTTAATTATATATGTTTTGAATAAGTTCACACGCCTGAGGTGCAGGAGAAATAGAGAATCTGGGAAAACACGAGAGGCACTTACATTCAACTTCAGTAAAATGTTGAGTAACTAACATGTTTAGGGGTTGAACTGCTTTTTGATCCATTTAGATTTCTGACTATTTTGGCTATGTAAAAAAATTATTGGGTATAAACTCTTATTATATTTATTTCTCTTAGGTTAGCTTAACTTTCCTGACTAATCATGGTAGTATAACACACATAATTTAAGTTATTTCAATAATACATAACTCACAGTCATTACTCTTTACTAAAGAGGCATAGTTTTGAACAATGACTTATTAACTGTGGGACAAACATTTTTGTAAATGAGTCCCCAATTTGAACTTATTTTCTCATCATTTGGCTGTGGGAATTCAGTATATTGTACTAATGATGTTGAGGGTCCAATTTAACTTTAAGGGGCTGTGATTCCATGGTTTTCTTACAAGTCTAGGGCATACGCCCCTACACATAAAAACAAAAAAGGTTAATTGAGGATTTGGCTTGTTTGAATACATAGTAGTTATCAAACTTTGAATAAATAACATTTTAGAGTATTTCTTAAAATTTCCACATTATGCCATCCAAATTCTGTTACCAAGTAGAGGAACACAGGAAAAAATCTTATGAGCAAGTCTATTAATAGAGGGAGATTCTGTTTCAAGCAAAGGAAAGGAGGAAATCTAGGCTTTATTTCATGTACACACCATGTGACCAAACTGTTCTAGCTGTTTCACACATGTTCATGTTGAATCACAGCAATTGTATGAGATATTTTGTCTCTATTATGGAGGAGATAAGAAATCAGAGATTCGAAGACATATATTAATTGTGTAGTAATACAGTACAGCCAGGATTAAAATTAAGGCTTATCTAATTCTAAAGCTTATTTTTGTTTTCACTGCCCCATACTTTAGAAATATGTCTATATGCATAAGCTTTTATAAAAACAATTTTGAAATCTATTTTTTCAGATACTGCAGCAATGAAGTCTATATCAATGTATATTGATAAGTCAACAAAACAAAGGTAACCATACACATCAACCCCTAAATGAAAATATATTTTCCTATGTATTTCTCAAAGTAAAAACCAACTGAGAAGTTCCCCTAGTCTAGGGACAAACCTGTAAGAGAGATGGCATGTGAATTTCATCTCCTATACCTTGTTGAGTAGTAATGGCTGCCTGGATCTGTGTCAAGAAGAAATCTGTGGCCATGTCTACTGTCAGCAGAAAGTGCCCTTAGGTTCCATTAGAGATGAAGTCCATGGTTACTGGAAAGGAAAATGGCGGCTCATGTTCCATGTGTTGGTAAGAGCTGCCACAAATATTAGCAACATAGTATGTAATTTGGGATGCTACTGCTCAAAAATGCCTTCCACACTCAAAATTCTCTCTATTAATCTCATTTTGGAAACTTACTGTTTCTTAAACCTGCCAGATCATAAGGATCATTTAGGTTAATTATTTTGAAAATATTGTTTCCTAGGCTTCTTATCTGGAGATTCAGGAGGTTAAAAGTGGGAGGCCAGGAATTTTATAATCTGGCACGTTTGGGAATATCCGAATTGCTTTGGTATTCAGAAGGTCCTGTGTAGGAAAAAACATTAACTTATTAAGCAGCAATAATTTAAGACATAATCTTTCCAGCAAAGATTTAAGTACATGCAGGCCAGAAAAGCAAACAGCAGATCAATTTGATGGTGACTGATTGGTGGTCAAAGAAGTTTAGAGCACACGATAGCTGCACTACCTTATCCGGCTCTGCCCAACTTGCTGACCTAATCTCATTCTACTCTTCCTCTCACTCACTCTACTCCAGCCATACTAGTCTTTCTGTTGCTCTAGCTGCGTGTTCCCAGCTCAAAGCCTTAGCTCTTGTTGTTCCTCTGCGAGGGATGTCATTCCAGGAGACCTTCACAGGGCTAGTGTTTCTAATTCTCTCTTAACTAGTAGGGCTATTAAGTGAAAGAGCCAAATGGTAAGCAAGGAGGAAAAAAAAAAGCACTATTTTAAGTCTGGAGAGCAGACACTACTCATTGTCAAAACAACCAGACACTCTTTAATGTGTGAAAGGAAGGCTCCCTTTCCTAGCTCTAGGCAATGAGGTATGCCAGTCATCGCATAGCATCTGCAATAAAATCAGGGTAAAAAAAGAATGGTTTTCCTAGAAAAGAAAGAAACAGAATGACAAGTATAAAAACAGAGAAGAAGAAAGTCACTAGTTGCATAATAACTAAATCTGGGTAAAATATATTATTGAAAAACCATTCAATCACTGCCTTATCTTTTCTGATTCATGCAGGGTGCTCATAAGTATAATCGTCTGACTGTATCTCTGAAATAGCATTGGGATTTGGGAAGCAACTTAATAAACACTAACTGAAGCAACCCTGAAGAAAACATCATTAATCATGTCATCTGATAAGAGATATTGTCAACATTACATTTAGAAATTTATACTCAGACTGAATTCCAGTAAACATCCCATGTGTGCATTAGGAATTAGGACAATGAAGGCTTCTTTGTTTACTACAATTCTAAAACAATACTATACAGGCTGAATTTCTCAAAATAAAACTCACCTAGACACATCTGGTCTCCCAGTTACAGATTCTTTCCAGTCCAGTTCATTTTGCACAACACTGCTGCATTCTCTTCAGAAAGTACTACTTTCCTCGCATGAGCTATCTACTGAAAATGCTACCACACCTCCTTACTGCTTCCCCCATCCCTGGCTTTATTGAAATATAATAGGCAATTAGTTGCTCATATTTACATTGTACAATTCAATGAGTTTTTTTTCTCAATTATAGTTGGCATACAATAATATACGAATTGCAGTTGTACAGCCTAGTGATCAGAGATTCACATAACTCACAAAGTGATCAACCCACTAAATCTAGCATTCCTCTTCCCCCTTACATATTTATTACAATATTAACCATATTCCCCATGCTACACTCTACATCTCCACGTCTATTATGCAACTATCCACTTGCACCTCTTAATCCCTTTGCCTTTTTTTCATTGTCTCCCCAAACCTCCCTTTCATCTAGTAGCCCTCAAAATATTCTCTGTATCTATGAGTTTATTTCTGCTTTTGATGCTGTTGTTTATTTTGTTTTTCAGATTCTGCATGTACATGAAATCATGCAACATTTGTCTTTCCCTATCCAATCCATTTCATTCAGCACAATACCCTCTAGGTTCATCAAGATAATATCTCTTTCCATCCCCTTTAGTCTGTGTGTATCTTTTAATTTGAAGTGAGTCTCCGTAGGCTGCATATATAGGGGTCTTATTTTCTTATCCATTCAGCCACTCTATTTTTTGGTTGGAGCACTTAATTCTTTTCCACTTGAGGTACTTGTTGATAAGAATGTAGTTATTACCATTTTTATTCCAGTTTTTGATACATGTTTTTTCTTCTTAAAGAAGTCCCTCTAACATTTCCTGTAATATCAATTTGGTGTGATATCAATTTTTTGTCTGTGAAGCTATTTACCTGTCCTTCGACTCTAAATAATAGCTTTGCTGGATAAAGTATTCTTGGTTGTAGATTCCGGGTTTTCATCATGTCGAATATTTTGTGCCAAGCCCTTCTGTCCTGCAGTTTCTTTCAAGAAATCAACTGCCAGTCTTATGGTGCTTCTTTGTAGGTAACTGCTTTTCAATTTCTGCTTTTAAGATTCGCTCTTTGTTAAACCATTGGCATTTTTAATTATGACGTGTCTTGGGTGGGCCTCTTTGGGTTCCTCTTTCTTGAGACTCTCTGAGCTTCCTGTGGTTATAGGTCTATTTCTTTTACCAGGTGAGGGAACTTTTCCATCATTACTTCTTCGAGTAGCTCTTCAATGTCTTGTTTTCCTTTAGGTACCCCTATGACACTGATAATTTTACATTTAATAGTGTCCTGTAGGCTCCTTAAGTTACTATTATAGTCTTGGCTTCTTTTTTCTTGACATTCTGCTTGAGTGTCCTTGGCTTCTCCATCCTCTATGTTGGTGGTTCAATCCTCACCTTTATCCATTCTTTTTATTCCATCTAATTTCCTCTTCATCTCAGATAATGTATTCTTCATTTCAGACTGTTTTCCTTTTATAATTTCCATTTCGATTTTTATGTTTTTTATCTCTTTGTTGACGTTTTCACTGAATTCTTCTACACTTCCCCTAAGTTCATTGAGCATCTTTATAACCAGTGTTTTGAACTCTGTAACTTTTAGATTGCTTGACTCCATTATTCCTGGATCTCTGTTCTGTTCTCTCATATGGTTTCTGCTTCTTTGTCTTCCCATTTTGGCTGCCATACCAGAAACCGAAGCCTGCTGTCACCAGTGTTAGTCTAGGCACTGCTCAGCAAGGAGCACCTGACTCGCCAAGAACACACCTGGATGTGGCTTGGGTGGGGCTACGAGCTGGGGGAGGCAGAGTTTCAGGGAATCCTCTGGGCAAAATGACCTCTGTTATCCAGTTTGATGATGTCTCAGCTATGGTGGCACTGTGTCTGCACACTGGGAAGGGGAAGGGCTCAACAGAGGAATAGTGGATACCTTCGGCACTTCTGTCAGGGAGAGATCTTATACTCCAGTCCTCACTTGGACAACTCAGTGTCCCACTGTAAGTCCCCCTGAGGTTCCCCCTGTGCAGCTACCCAGTACTGGTGCTCAGAGCAAGCATGTCCGTCACCATGAAAGTCTGCTCAAGGACGCGGCCCCTTTAAGAGGCATCTGCAGGTGCCGCTGTCGCTGCCGCAGCCTCTGTCTTACTCACCATCTTGGGACTGGGCAGCCTTGCATCCTCGCCCGTCCTACCTCCTCCTGTTGCGGAGTGATTTCTTATTTCTCTCCCTAATTGTAGGGCTTATTCATCTAGAACCCAGGCGACTTTCCTTGCTGTTTGCTCTGTGTTTCTGTCACAACTTTGATTTGGTAGCAAGAGGGATGAACAAAACCTCTATCATCTATCATTTTTTTTCTCTCCCTTTTGCTTTTTTAAATAATTTTTTAAAATCCTTAGGTTGGTACTTAGCTATTGCTAGATTTACCCATCATCTAGTATGGTTTATATCAATTTTTAAAAATCAACCAAAGCATAATAACTGACTGCTTAGTGTATGTTAAATATTATATAAGACATCTTGAAGATTAAAAAAATATATGAAATATTCCTAATTCTAAAGGACCACCCAAACTAATTTCATAACAGAAGACAACATTGCAAAAAATGATGTAGACAATAGGACTTTAGACAATAGGAGTTTACAGAAGAGAGAAAAAGAGATCAGATATTGAGATGTTTGTAAAAGAAATGGGCCTCGAAGAAAAGTGAGATTTAGTCAAGTGGAGGATAAAAGAGAGACTATTGGAAGTTAGGTGAATGTACATAATGGTATGTTAACAGATTTTGCAAGTGTTTTCTGGGGCAATGACTAGACTAATAAAAATGAAGTAGAAAGTTTATATTGAGAGTAGTGGACCCGATTTTGATAGTCATACATCAAAAGAAAGGGTGGATTTTTCTATAAACAATTAAAAAAATCATCGAAATTTTTGATTATGAGATTAAGGTAATGAAAGTAATATTTTAGGAAAATAAGTGTGGCAGAAGTACAGAGGGAATTCATATAGAAAGAAATTTGGTTAAGCAAGCACCTACCTTATACATTAGAGCTATGAAGAGCAGAGCCCTCTACCCTTTAGATTTGAACACAGTGCTGAGAATGAGCTTTATCAGTTGGAAGGTGGGAAAGAAGTTTGAGCCAAGAATTGGGAGAAAAGCTCCAGTATTACAGGATCATAAAAAGTCAAGTGAATAGAGCACTATGATTAGAAAAAGGTTATTAATTTTTAATAGTTTTTATAAAGGTTAAGAAGAATGAGGAGGGCAAACAGAAATACTTATCCAGAAGATAAATCAACAAAAGATCAAAGAAGTAAATCATTTCCAGGTGGTATAAAGTATGTGGAAACCAATGCCAACAAGCCCTAATAGGGCTAAAGAACTAGAAGCTCATAAAAATAAAAGATGATCTCCAGATAAGAAAGTTTTGTAGCAAATTTTTAGAAAACTCCTCAAAGAAGCATTGAGTATTGAGAAAGTCTATAAGTAATTGGTTGACTGAATTAATTTAATGACTATATTATATTAAAGATCAGTGATTTAGTTGTGACTATCTCCAACTTTTTGACAAATGGACTTTAGAATTTTGCCACAAGAAACAATTTGTGAGTACAGTTTTTGGAAGTGAGAGTGAAAAATTTCAGGCTGAGCCTTCAGGTTTGAAAGTATCCCAAGTAAGTTATGGTCACCACAATATCTAGGAAATCCTTGCAATTAGAAGTCAAAATATCCACAAGACATAAAGAAAAGATCACCTGCTATACTTATTTTTCTCCATTATTGCACATCCTCGACAAAATAGTTAATACTGGCAAATAAAGTTAAAAGTTAAATGATTATAGTCAATATCCACAAAGATAACTGAGATAATATTACATTCCATAAAATCAAAAGTAGTATCAACAATAACAAAAAGACTTATGAAAAAGAAATGGAGTATTTGGAGATTAAAAGCATGGTAGCTGATATTGAAAGGAAATTCTTCAATAGTTGAGATGAATAATAGAATATAACTGAAGACTAAATTAGACCAGGAGATCAAGTTAAAGAATTCTCCAAGGACCCAGTGATGAAGAATAAAAAGATAAAAAAATATGACAAAAGTTATAAGGAAGATACATATCCAGAAGTTGCGGTATACGTCTAATAGGGAATCCAAAGAAGATAAACAGAGAAGGGAAACAGGCAGTATAGTGGGTTGAATAGTGGCCTCCTAAAAGATAGGACAGCATTCATTTATTTATCTTGTCTCTGTCCCCTTTGCCTCCGTGTATGCCATGAGAGTTCCCACCATTAGACAAGAGGTTCCTTGCCATCCTTCCTGGATAATCTTATCTCTATTCCTGCTTTTGCTGAGATGGTAGAATAGCTCCATGATTCACATACATAATCTCTTCAGTAAAAGGTTGTCCAGCCACATCCTTGGTCTTCTCTTTAGAACATGCTTTCTCAGCAATAAATTTGTTAATTTCAGCATCCTTTGCAATCTGGAAATCTGAGAATCTCTCAGATCATTAATTGCTATCTCTTTTTATTTAACTGTTTCTTCCATAACTTCCCTCTTTCCTCTTGCATTTTACTATAAGCAGCAAGGATGAACCAGGCTTTACCTTCAACACTTAGCTTGGAAATCTCCTCAGCTAAATATCCGTTCATCACTTACAAGTTGTGTTTTTCACCCAACAGTAGAACACAATTCAGCCAAGTTTTGTGCCATTTTATAACAAGGATAGCCTTTCCTCCAGTTTCTTATTTCCTTTGAGACCTCACAAGAAGCATATTTAATATTCATATTTCTGTTAACAATTTGTTCATGATGGTATATGTATTCTCTAAGATGATAGAAGCATTCTCCATCATCCTCTTTATTTCCTTCTGAGCTTTCTCTTGAAACTCTCTCAACATCTATAATCTAACAAGCCTCTTCAAAGTAATCTAGGTTTCTGCTATCTTGCACCTCAAAATTCTTCCAGCTTCTGCCCATTACCTAATTTCGAAGCCACTTTCACATTTTTAGAAATCCCAGAAATCATGTCTCAATCTTATCTTTTAGGAATTCTGAGTTTTACATCCATCTTAAGAAGGCCTTTTCTGCTACAAGAGTATAAATGTTACTCCACATTTTCTTCCAGTGCTTTAGAGTTCTGTTCTTTATAATCACTACTTCTGGAATGTATTTTTGTATATCATTTAAGAATAAGAAAAATCTGGCTTCCCAATCAATAGTCATATCTAGCACCATTGATTGATCACTGTATTATTTATATAGTGATAGGATATATCAATTTTATTAAATATATGTATAGTTGATTTAATGCCACTTTGGCAGAATTAATTCTCTACATATATTTCTCCCACTTTAGTCTCTAAATGCTGTTGTGAGCTCTCAGCCAATTGCAGCTGGTATGTACTGTGACCAACCATATAAAACAGTTCTCAGCCAATAAGCATAAGTATACTATAGCTTTCAGAGGGGAATCTGTTACTTAACTACCTATGAGGTGAATGTATTCTGCAGCATGTGTTATTTAAGATGCTATGGCCTTTCATTTATTTTGTATACTAGAGAAGTTTATCCAATAATGGTTGATTAAATGAGTGAAAATAATACAGGATATACTTCATATAAACAAAGTAATAGTGTTATAATGGGTCTTAAAGTGGACATTTTGAATAGGCTGGAGGTGCTTTCCTAGATGTAATCAAACAAGCAGAACGTTGAGATCATCAAGAAGCTAGATATTGATAAGCAACAACTAACATTAAGGAGCCCATAAGAATCACTATGATCTGGGTTGACCACACAACTGTATGAAGATACTATGGAAAATAACTATGGCAGGAGTCTCGTCTCCACTTCAGAGAATCTAAGTAGATTGCAGGAGCAGTTGCCAAGGCAGGATATCAGGAAAGCATCTCCATGGAGACTTTGTAATAGTGATTCTCCTATAGAATTGATTCAGTTATGCTCCTTTTTTTCCAGTAACACAGTCTCTCCATTAAATAGGGTATGTGTTTACTAAATTCTCGTAAGTATTCATGGTTCTGTTTCAGGAATCTAAATTCTGCAGTATTAATTTCTGTGTCCATTCCTGCATCATACAGATTTTAATTATTGTAGCCTTAGAACATTTTAACATATTGTAGTACAAAAACATTTTCAAAAAGAGCTCGAACATTTTTGATCACTTACTTTTCCAGATGAATTTTAAGAAAAGGTTGACAAGTTCTCTATTTAAAAAATTCTATGACAGTTTCCATTGGGCTTATGCTGACTAGATGATTTGAGGAAACTCTCATATTCTTTTTTCTCCAGATTCATAATATATTTATTCAGGTAGATTTTGTGTCCTTTAGTAAATTTTTTTCACACAAATCTTACAGTTTTGCAGTTTATTATTTGTTATTTTGTGGATTTTATTGCTCAAGTTGTGGAAACTTTTTTCAATTATATTTTTCTATTATGTTTTATTGGTATTTAGAAAAGGCAATTATTTTATCCTATATGTAGTCACTATACTGACCTCTCATAGAAATAGGTAGTTTTTCTTTTGATGGTTGGATTATTTTTTTAACAATCATGACATTTGCAAATAGTGACAGTTTTGCTTCCCCCTGCCCCGCCTCCCCCCGCCCAACCCGGTATCGCTCTCATCTTTTTCTTGCCTTACTCTACTGGCTTAGAAATTTGTCTGGTTTTAATGAACCTGTTTTCAATGTTTCATCATTAGGTATAGTTTTGTCTGTAGTAAATTTTATCAGATCAAGCAAGCTCCATTCTATTCCTGTTTTACAGTTGTTGTTTTTTTTTCACAATATTGTCAAAATGATTGTAGAAAATCTATCTTACTATACATGGTTTATATAAATTCCTTTTAAAAATATATATGAAGAATTTTTGTGATCCATTATATATTTAATATTTATAAACATTTTTATTCATCTTAGGAAAAGGTAAATTGTTTAATTTGCACAGTTATTAAATCGTGATGTTATTTAAATTCTATAGCATTTTGATTATTTGATCTATGAAAGAACTTTGTTAAAATTTCCCTCTATTATGTAGATTATATATTTCCCCTTATCTTCTCACTGTTTTTTCTGTTTATATTTCAATGTTCAGTTAGATGCATGAAGATTCACGATGGTAACTTATTAGGCAGGGGGTGTTAATCAACAAAACACTTCACTTTTACGACTGTAAGTATCACTCCTAGTTTCTCTTTGTCAGCATTTACTTGGTATATTTTTCAACATCCCTTTATATCCAAATTTTTTACATGTGTCTCCTGTAAACAGCATATCATTAGTTATTTTTGCTACTGAATGTAATAATCTGTATTTATATGACTAACAACATATTGACTTTAGTTGTGGTACTATATTTTTGGTATTTTTTATTTAATATGTTTTCTTTCTCATTTATTTCCTGTCATCAATTGGATCTGTTTAGTTTTGCCTATGCCATATTTTTCTTTCTGTATAGGACTTTGGAAATAATTTATCTCATCCTTTTCTTCTCTCGTCTGTCCTTGAATTTTATAGAACACATTTGAACTAAGGTTTTTTTTTTTATAAGATCAATCACAAGTGTCAGTAACCTTTCTCCCAAATTAGATAAGATCCTTAAAATACTTAGATTAACCTTAACCTCTCCTAGCCTCCCATGTTTTGTAAATATCTGGAATTTTATTTACAGATTTTTAAATAATTTGCTTTATAGTGTGGTTCAATTTTTGTGTGAATTATCTTATTTACTGTGATAATCTTTATAATAACTCCACAAAAAATGATGTTTCTATCAGTTTCACTTCTTTCTTTGCTCACATTTTCTCTTTTTCCCACATATTCTTTCTGGTTATATATATTTTCGTTTTCAGTATCCCCAAGTAGCACTTTCAGAAACCATTCATGGTGATAAAGTTTCTGAGTCTTTTAATGTATAAAAATGCCTTAATTTTGCCCTCTAAATGATCATTTGGCTGAGCACAAAAATCTAGGTTAAAAATAATCCTTTAGAACTGCAAAAACATTGTTCTATTTTGCTTATTGCCTGGGAGATCAAATGAGAAGTTTACAGCAATCTGAATATTGTTGCTTTAAAATTATCTTGTTTGTGTTTTATCTTTTAGAAGCTTTTTAGGGCCTGTGTACAATTTCCCCCAAATTTTACATGACATGTCTACATGTGGGGCCTTTTTTTCCCCATACACACACAGACATCTTATTGCTTTCCCCTACTAGAAACAATAACAACAATTTTTAAATATAAATCTGAGATCATCTGAGAGGCTGAGAGGCCGAATACAAGGAAAGAAGATTAAAATTCTTAATCAGAAGGCGTGACACCATCACCTAAAATCTATCCTCATGGCAGTAGTGGCTAAGATTAAGCTACAGCAAAAACCATCTAATGCAAATGTTAGAGATTATATAGAAGGAAGTGAGTTTGAGTTCAAAAGACTGGTACATTGATTATTGAGCCCAACAAGATATTTGGCCAGGAAAAGGTCAGATGGTTGGAGATAGAGCTAAATCAAAAGAAATAGGTATAACAGGGAATCCAAGGTACACAGTCTCCAAATAAATGGTGGTAGATTTGTCTTTGTCCTCTCAAGAAGTATTTGCTGCACTTTGTAGCCTCCTCTCATGACCCTACCCCATAATTGTTCAAGCTGAAAGCTGCTGCTCCTGCCTTGCAGGGGGCTCAGCAACCAGGAGAACCAGGTTCGGGGGTGCTCAGGGGTCTTGATGCAATTTAGTGTAGGCCTTGGTGAACTTGTGACAAATGCGGGGAGGAATGGAAGCAAGAGAATGTAAGGGGTTCAGAGAGTGGAGCGGGTGGCGATGGTGGATTGAGTTTGTCTGCATTGCTAGTGCTGAACAAAGTAAGAAATCTGAAGCATTCATATGTAAAGTAATCTAAGCTTCCCCAATCACTTCCAAACACAGCCACACAACACCCTCAAAGTCTGAAATCTGCAGCTGGACTGTAGTCCAAGCTGCAAGGCTCACAAAATCATCAAAGAAGCCAAAATGAGAAAACCCAGATAGGAAATCTCAATAATTATTCTCAACCTGTCTTTCTGCAATTTAAGATGAACTTTAATAGACCTGATGTGGATAGAGAAAGCCACAATGGAACAAGCTGGGTCTTCTGGCGAACTTTTCATCAAATACCAAGGGAAAACAATGCACAGGTTATATTTTTATTTTATCTTATTCTGTTTTAAAATAGAATAACCCCAAAGTTATTCTATTATAAAGGGACATGGCTGAATAGGTAGGAAACAGATTCGCCATTGTGAGTTCTCCTGATGGCTTCTGCAAGAATCATGGAGATATCGATCACCTGTATTTTTGAGCAATGTTTCATGTTATCCTCCTGAGGTATGGTATTGGTAACTACTATTCCTTCAACGCATGCACTGTTGATGTGAGTAATGGCTGGACCAGAAAAGATTCCATGAGTCAAGACCGCATAAACTCTGGTGGCTCCAGCTGAGAGAAGTTTGTCAGCTGCAAGGCAGATTGTACCACAAGTGTCAGCCATATCATCCACAAGGATAGCCACGCGGTCCTTCACATCTCCCACTAGCACCATGCGGTCCACTTCATTGGCCTTCTTCCGTTCTTTGTGAATCAAGGCAAAGTCCACATTCAACCAGTCTGCAATGGAGGTCACCCTCTTGGCTCCACCAGCATCTGGTGAGACAATAGTGCAATTCCTCCATTCAGAGATATTCTCCTTTATCCATTTCAGGACAGCTGGCTCTGCATACAAATTGTCTACTGGGATATCGAAAAAGCCCTGAATTTGAGAAGCATGTAGGTCCATGGTGATGATATGATCCGCGCCTGCTATAGACAGCATATTTGCAACAAGCTTAGCAGAGATTGGAGCCCGGCTCTTATCCTTCTTATCCTGCCGGGCGTAAGGGAAGCATGGGATGACTGCGGTAACCCGGCTGGCTGAAGCAATCTTGCAGGCGTTAATCATGATCAAAAGCTCCATCAGATTGTCGTTGATTTCTCCACAACCACTCTGCACTATGTAGACGTCCTCTCCACGCACACTCTCGCCAATTTCCACGCTTGTCTCCTGGTTGCTGAATTTCTTGGTCATCACCTTGCTTAGCTCCAGGCCCAGGCGGTCAGCAATTTTCTGGGATAAGTCCTGATGGGAGCTGCCGCTGAAGATTTTGATATTTGGCATTTTAGTCACCTGCCCTAGGCACTCTTGATCCAGCAATCAACGCTGCCAACGACATTGGAACGGAAGTCAGACCAGACTCTAACGGCTTCCGGTGGTTGTTACTGACGGTTTCGGTCTCTTTCGGCTGTACACAGCTGTAAGTTGCCCCTGGGTCTTTAAGAAAAAAAAAAAAAAATCCTGGTTGCCACCCACTTCACAGTTTTAAACTAAATAATCAAGTCTTTCTTCAGTTTATGGATTTTTTTCCCTACTAGTTGCTGTAGTTTTTTCCTAAGGCTTCATAAATAAATTTGAATACATAAAAGTATAAAACTTCTACAAGGCAAAAAACCTTAAGTTTAAAAGGAAAGTTATACAGACTGGAGAAAGTATCTAAATATATTTTAGACAGCCTTCTTCCAATTGAGTGAGAAAAAGATAATTAAATTTAAAAGTTTGAAAATGGTATAGATAGGCAATTCACAGGAAAAAAATAAGTATTAATACACATGAAAAATTATAGTAATCAAGAAAATACTAATATCACACATCAAGTAAGCCAAATTATAAGACAAAGAACTTTTTTAATAGAATTTGTAAATATGTAGATTATGCAAGGGAAATTTTCCACATAACATTTGATTCGATGTGTCTACTTTTAGGAATCTACTTAAAATATTCACAAGCACCTCGAAACTATACTTATAATGACATTTGTTGTATTAATTTATTCAGTCAGTATTTCCTAAGATGTTCTGTGTGTCATCTTGTACCACTTACAGAGTATAAGATGGTGAATGACAATTTATATTTAAATGCAAATCATTTTAACTATATTTTAATGAAAAGTTTTATGTAATTGCAATATTATATTTCCATTTTTTACCCCTGGAATACCAATAATAATGTTTGTAAAGAGACTAAAAATATTTTGGACTTTTAGTTCTTTTGTGACCCACAAAAAATAAATAGAAACTAGTCTTATGCTTCTTAGAATGAAAAAAATTTGAAGACCAGAAAAAGGTGGTGAATGATAAATAATAAACTCTCTAAAATTGCTTATAAAATCAAAAATCTGGAAACTAACAAATGTCAGTCAGTGAGCAAATCACCAAATAATATATATACAGAGGCAACTATAAGAGGCTGATGTATGTGTAGTCAGATAGAATTGTCTCCAAGATATTTTTAAATGTAAAAACTCAGTCACAAAAATATGCATAGTATGACATTATGTTTATAAAATTAAATAATGGTAAAAGCATCAAATCATTATGGAAGTTCTTTTTATTATGATTATTTTTGGAGAGGAGAGTACATTGGTTGGAAGCTGGGAATGAAGGAGGACTGTCATATTTTATTGCCATTAGTATTCGAACTTTTATTATTTTTATAATTAAAAAAAGGCTATCAAAATATATATATGATAATAGTGTTTGTTAGAAAATTTTAAACACACAGTTTCCAAAGTACATTGAGGGTAATGGGGCAAGAAGTGAAAGAGACCATAGATACTAGGAAATTCAGCAATAAACTGTCATAAAAATAATGGAAGTATTAGATATAGAGGGTACATTTTTATCCTGATAATGTGTGACTGACATTTGTTTCTGCAATATTTTGATTTAGCTTAAAACCAAATCATCACTTTTTCATGTTTTGAAATTATTAAATAATTTTTGAATATATTTTCTCATCCCACTTTTGAGCTTCCCCACTGGGTTGAGTTCATAAATAGGATAGGCTCAGGAATATGGTAAGGTATGAGGTAAGCAATAGAAATGTTAAGATTTGGCAATGCCTGTGAAACATATTATACTGTTAGAAAGAAATGTTTTATATATTGAAATGTGCTATTATTATAAAGCTATTTAAATAGCTATGTCAAAAAAGCTACATTAAAATTTCATGCTGCTGATCCAATCACATCTCTCTCCAACATCAACATGCTCATGTCTCTTCATTTCAGGTTCTTTATGGTTGACAGTGTCTGCCAGCTCATTTTGGTCCATGAGCCTTCATTTATGTTATTTCCTATCATAAAATCAACAGTCTCACCTATACCATATAATTCCCATCCTCATCTAGACTACATACAGTGATTTCTAAAGAAAATTCTGCGGCTTAATTTAGCAGCACTAAAAAGTACTTGCAGCTTCAATTAAAATGATTTTTCTCCTAGTGTTCTCAATGTGTCACACAGTTTTCGGTTGTTAAAGAAAAACAAAACAGATTTTTAAATAGACTTAATATACCTAAATAGGACTGAATGCTAATGTAAACATTAAAAATCCATAGTTGGTTGCATCTTCCTTGAGGTGTTAAGTAGGAGAAATTTTTGCCTTGCTGCTATTTTTGCTCCAAGGTTTGGCTGTTGCAACACCTCATAGTTTCAGGGATTTGTTTAGAATCATAAAATCTTAAAGATGGAAATGACCTTAGAAACCACCCAATCTAACCACCCAATTCGCAGACAGGGAACCGAAGCACAGAGAAATGAAGTGACTGGCCTGGGATCTAACAGCTAATTGGAGGCTGAGTGTGGACTAGAATGTGGGATTCCTGAATTTTCAAGTGGGGCTTTTCACACCATACCACTTCTGGGCCTTTTCTATCAGGTTTATCAGAATGAAGGAAAAAATGAAAAGTTGTGCAGAAATTTTTACGTAAAAATTTTACTCATTAATCAAAAAACTATGATAAAGAACAAAACCCCAAACCTGATACTGGAAAATTCTTTTACTTTAAAAACCTATTTCTGGAAAGAAATGAACCATTTGTAGTGTCATGGAAATATTTTTATTACTCTGACAGTTCTGTTACATGGATCTATTGCCAAGGGGATTTAGCTCCTGTTTACTTTAGTCTCTGTAGGTTGAGAGACAGACATCTACCTTATCATTGACTGTTTCTGATGAGAGTTACAGATTAGAATGGTGCCTACTGAACAACATATTCTCTCTATTTAAGACATTGTTTCTTAATAAATTACTCTGGAAGTAGAAATTGTGGTATAGACAAAATGCCTTATCTTTCTCCTTCTCAAGGCAAGCATATTTAAATGTCATTTCTACAGATCTGTGAGAATTATATTTCACAGGTCTTTTGAGTCAATACCCAGAATATATATATTACCTTGATAATAGTTTCTTGCTTTACTGATTATTCTTTTACCCTTCACAATTCAAACATTAATAATTCAAAGAGAGCCTTGATGCAACTCGATAAGCTAAGTAGAAAAGACATTCGGTCAATTCTTTCAGAAAGTGGGGAAAATTGGTTGTTGTATTTTAAGTAAAATAAATGCTTTCACTAAACATTCTTGTAGTTGACAAAATGCTGGATGTTTAGGTAGCAATTATAGTTCTTTGATAAACTGTCAAATCTTGTCATAACACATGTTACAAACAAGAACAGATTTAGATGTCCTTTATGACAGCTTTGTGTAGGTTGAGAATGTTTGGCAGTTAATTTCAAACAAGGAACATATTTTTCTTTCCAGCAGTTATCTGCTTGTTTATTAGGAAGAGTTTCTTTGTGCCTTTAATCTTACTCATTCAACTCATAGTTCCAGATCATTATTTAACATTACCTTCCCTCATTTATTGTTCATAATAATCATCTACAATACTTTGAGAAAACTGTTTCCCACAGAGCTTTACATTGGTAGAAGTGTTTTAAAGTTTGTTTTATGATTGTTTACAACTAAAGTCGACTACTGTGTGTGTTTACTGAGCTTTTCGTTGGAAACTTGTCATTTTATACAATAGACGTGAAGATAGTGATTAGGTAAATAAAGCTAAGAGAAGCAAGTAGGAGAAAGGAGAAAATTCTGTGATTTAGAAATGTGACTTAAATTCTGAGTATTATGTTAGACTTATAAGGGTATTTTTCAAACACACTTTGGAATTTTTTTTAAAAATTGCCGGTGAACTTAAAAATCTTAGTATGAAATAATAATCTTAGAATAACAGTATGTGCTGAATAACATATCATTATATGACAGATGAATCAATATATCAGGATTAAATAAATATTAAATTTATAACTAGTTTTATAAATTTATAATTATTAATAGGTTTTATAACTAAATTGCAAATAATAAAACATCACTTTAATATTTATGTAAAATTTTTTAAAGTACTTTAAAGCAGTTTTGATAATGGATCTTTCCTTTCTCATGTAGAATATTAGTTGCATGAAATTAATGAAAAGATACTCATGTTAATTATATTTTGACAAAACGCAAGCTCCGTTTATACCACTCGAACTTATTTTAAAGACATTTTATTTTTTTCTCTTCAACCGTGACTATTTATTTAATCCTCATAATAAACATTAAGACCCATTGTCCATTCGCATAAGTAAAAATTGAGTGTAGTGTGGTTTTGAATGCTTTGGTGGTTCTCAAACTTTAAGGGAATCAGTATCATCAGGAGAGAGTGTTAGAATATGGATTTCTGAGCTCCATTCCCACATTTACTAATTGGTATGTCTGGGGTGGGACCCCAGAAATCATGTTTCTGACGAGACACCAGGTAATGTTGGTGCTGCCATTCTCGTGATCACACTTTTGAAAACCACTGGTTTATACCATCAACATTTATTTTGCCACTTGGGAAAATAAAAGGTATAGTTGATTTATTTTGTTTCTACTCATTTCACTATCCCTTGTAATGTGTCATATTCTATTTTGCTTATAGATCTTTTTTTCTTCATATTCTTCTTTTCTACATATTAATATTGCTTTCAAATTTCATGTCATCTTTTAAGAACTGTAAATGTATACACTTCAACTTAAAATACCTGTATTATGCTTGAGAAATATTTTGACAAATACGCATATTATGAACTCTTGTATTTTGTGGTTTTAAATGTTCATTAGATATTTCGACATCTAAAAACCAGTTTTTACTTATCATCCCCCTGAGAATTGAGTGTAAACTAAGAGTCTCTCCTATTTATTATTAAATTCCCCTTCCTTGAGTAACTTACAGTATTCATCACTGAGAAAGAACTGTCCATATCAGTTTAGAAACAAAACAAAATAAGCAAAACTAAAGAATTTCTCTATTCAAATATGTGTTAGAATGAGCAGAACCTTAAGGTTTCCATATTGTTCTTCCTCAAGGGTATCTTGGCTAGTCTTGTCACTTTGTACTTCCACATAAATTTTAGAATCAGTTTTCAAGTTCCACAAAAATTTTTGTTGAGATTTTAACTAGAATTGTGTTATATCAATAATCGATTTAGAGAAAATTAACATTATAATGCTATTGTTTTCCAATCCATAAAACACTATTTCTCTCCATTTATTCTTTAAAATTATAAGTTTTTATAATTTTTCTGTACATGTCTTTTCCTAGATATACATTTTCTATACATTTTTTAGATATTTTCAGGTACTTCGTTTTCATTGATTTGAATGGTGCCTATTGAAAATTGTATTTTCTGTTACAAAGGAATATATTTGGTATTCTAAATATTTTATTCATTCTTAAAATTTATTTGTGAATTTAAAAAGTTTCTATATAAGCCACCATATCATCCAGAAATAAATGGCAGTCATGGTTCTTCTTTCCATTTCTTGTACTATTCCCCCACCTCTTGCCATATGGTGCTGGCTAGGGCTTCTAAGTCAGTTGAGTAGAAGTGGTGGCAGTGGGCATTCTTGCCTTGGTCTTAATCTCGAAAGGGAAACTTCTAATATTTTACTATTATATGATATTTTTGTGTTATATTTTACCAGGAAATACTCCATTAGATTTTAAAAGTCCTTTCTATTATTAGTTTGCTGAAAGTTTTTTTCTTTTAATTAAGAAAAGGAGCTAAATTATGCCAAGTACTTTTTTTTCTGCATCTTTCGAGGTTACAGTATGCTTTTTCTTGTTTAACATCTTAACATGATAAATTACAATAATTTCTTTTCTAATGTTAAATAGACCTTACATTCATGGGATAAACCCAATTTAATCGTGATATAGTATTTATTTTATTATTACTTAATTTAGTTAGCTAATAATTTATCTAGATTTTTTTCATGAGAGAATTTGGCCCATAATTCTCTTATCTTTACTTATTAGGTTTAGAAAACAAAATTATGCTAGCTATATATGAGTCAAAAGGCATTTCATCTTTTCTATGCTATGGAAGAGTTGAACAAATTGTGACATTAAGTGGAACTGGGCCACTTAATTTATTTAATTTCTCAAATTGTTATCAGTGACAATCAGGTTACAGGTTATTTGTTATATTCTGAATTTCCAGTTTTTTTGTCAGTTTTGTTCAATTTTATCTGCCTACGAAATTTCATCTAAATTTTCAAATTTACTGACCAGATGCTTTTTATATCATCTTATTTTGTTTTTAGTTTCTTTAATATTATTCCCTTTGTCATTTTTGGTGTTAGATTTTTATCACTATTATTTCTTTTTGATCAGTTTCACCAGAAGTCTACTAATTTTATCAGTCTTTCCCAAAAACCTAATGTTTCAAATTGTCAATGTACCCCCACTGGCTCCTTGTTTTGAACTTTGTTGATTTAAAGATGATTATTTCTTTCATTCCTTCTTTGTGTTTAATTTGTTGTTCTTTTTTCAACTTGTATGCTTAGTTTATTATTTATTAATGTATAAAGCTATATATTTTTCTTTTAACTTGTGTCTTAACTGAAGAAATATCTGTAATATTTTTATAGCATTTCTGTTGATGTTCAGGTAAAACTTTTCCAATTTGATGGCAATTTCTTCTTTGTTTCAGGGGTTATATAGTTTATTTCATAATTTAAAAAATATAAGGAATTTCTAGATATTTTGTTGTTTTGGATTTCTAGATTAATCACACTGTAGTCAGAAAACATGTTCTGTATGATTGAAGTCATTTGAAATTTGCTGAAACTTTTTTTTTATTGTCCTAAGTCATCCCTTTCATAAACATCCCATGTGTGCTAGAAAAAATATGTACTATGGAGTGGTTAGGTGCTACATACACACACACACACACACACAGACGCGCGTGCGATTCGGTTTGTTTGTAATGTTATTTATATCTTCTATAACTTTACTTATTTGTTGCCTATTTTATCAAATACCGAGAGAAATATGTTAAAATTTCCACGATGATTGTTAGTAGCTATCTCTCCTTATAAGTCTCTCTTTTTTATTTCTCTCTTTTTGAGGCTTATTAATGATCTACAAATTTAAGTTGTTTTAACTTTTTGATAAATTGAGATATTAGAGTAATACTTGTTTTTCTATTACAGTCAGCCCTCCATATCCAAGGGTTTTGTATCTGCAGATTCAACAAACTGCAGATCAAAAATATTTAAAAAGAGAATCTCAGAAATTTCTAAAAAGCAAAATTTGAATTTGTCATGTGCCAAGCACTATGCTGAAACCATGTGAATGAAATGATGTGTAGGCATACCCTATTGCTTATAACCTATATAAAAATACTATATCATTTTATATACCCCCACCTCTGCAGATCCCAAAATCCGAGCCTTCAGCAGACTCGGATTTGGAGATCTGCAGAGGTGGGGGTATTTTGAAACCAATACCCCATGGATACCAAGGAACAACTCTAATCCCTTTTGCCTTAAATTCTATTTTGTCTGGTAACAATACAGCTATATTAGCTATCTTTTAAATAGTATTTGCATTGTTTTCCTACCTTTTAATTTCAACCTTATGGTACATATTAGATGCATTGCTTATAAATGCCACTTAACTTCATGTCATTTAACCTCATTTATCACCTCCTGATATAGAGTACCGAAGTATTATCATTTGCCTGCCTGTCTGCCTTCCTTCCTTCCCTTTTTACTTCCATACTCACATTGTCATTATTGTTTTATATAATTAATGTTCATTTAGATATATCTACCTATGTATTACTCTTTTTGCTCTTCTTTTGTTCTTGCATCTTCAACCTTCTGTTTAGGATCACTTGCCTTCTGCCTGAAGTATATCCTTACAAATTTTTAAGACACTGCTGGTGAAAAACTTTTTTTTCCCTTTGGTCTGTTATCTTCATTTCACCCTCATTCTTGAAAGATATTTTTGTTGGGTATGCAATTCCAAGTTGTCAGTTGTTTTCTTTCAGCCCACTGAGGTCATCATCTTCTCTCTCTCTGGATTTCGTTGCTATTTAGAACTCAGCCTTCTTTGAAGTTACTCCTTTGAAAATAATACATTTTCTCCCTCCAACTGCTTTTAAAGATCTTCCTTCCTTCCTTCCTTCCTTCCTTCCTTCCTTCCTTCCTTCCTTCCTTCCTTCCTTCCCTCCTTCCTTCTTTCCTCCTTTACTTCTTTTTTTTTCTTTCTGATGCAGATTTACTGTTATATGTATAGTGTGGAACTTTTTAAAGTAATCACATGCTTGATATTCATTTGGCTTTTAAAATATTTAGATTGGTGTTTTGCTGTGGAAAAAATTTTCATTAATTATCTCTTCAAATATCATCTCTGTCAAATTCTCCTTCTGGTGGAACTCTTATGAAACTTAAAATATAGTTCTCATTTTATTTTCTATGAACTTCTTTTTCATAGTTTCCTTAAAATTTTGTTCTACGTTGGGTTCTACATCCCTTTTTTTTTTGATATATCTTCCAGCTTCCTTTACTCTCTTTTCCTCTGAGTCAATTTTACTATTAAAACAGTTGATCGAGATGGTTTTAAAAATAATTTTATTTTTTAAAGCAGTTTTAGGCTTACAACAAGACTAAGAGGAAAGTATAGAGATTTTTCCATGTCCTCCTGTCCCCATATATGCATAGCCTCCCTTATCAACATCACTCACCAGAGTGGTACTTTTTTTTTTTTTTTTACCAAGGATTATCATACGCTGATGTCATAATTACCCAAATTTCATAGTTTACCCTAAGATTCACTCTGGTGTACATACCACGGGTTTGGACAAGTGTATAATGATATGTATCCGTCATTATAATATTATACAGAGTATTATCACTACCCTAAAAATCCTCTGTGCTCTGCCTATTTTTCCTTCCTCCCCTCCTTCACCCCTGGCAACCACTAATCATTTAGTGTCTCCATAGTTTTGCCTTTTCCAGAATGTTATATTGTTGAAATCGTACAGCTTGTAGCATTTTAGATTGACTTCTTTCACTTATTAATTTGCATTTAAGTTTCCTTCATGCATTTTCATGGATTGATACCTGATTTCTTTTTAGCATTGAATAATATTCCAATGCCTGGATGGACCTTGATTTATGTATCTATTCACCTACTGAAGGATATCTTGATTGCTTCCAAGATTTGGAAATTATGAATAAAGCTGTTATAAACTTCCATGTGGTAGCTTTTGTGTGGACATAAATTTTCATCTCCTCTGAGTAAATATAAAGGAGTGTGATTTATAGATCATATGGTAAGAGTATGTTTAGTTTTGTGAGAAACCACCAAACATTCTTCTAAAGTGGCTATGCCATTTTGTATTTCTACCAGCAATGTTTGAAAGTTACTGTTGCTCCACATTCTCTCTGTATTTGGTTTTGTCAGTGTATTTTTCATTTGAAGACATTTTGTTTACTTCTTTTTCAATTCTTCTAGGTCAGTTTTTAGAGTTCATTGAAGGTATCTTTGATATCTTCTTATGTCAAACTATTTTTTATAATATAGTATAATTGCTGTTTTATAAAATATATCTGATAATTCCAATGTCTGAAGTTTTTGGAATCTGTAACTGCTGTCTATTTTTCTTGCCCATGCTGGGTTATTCTTTTGGGCTTGCTTATGTTTATGTACCCTCATGGCATATGAAATTTTATTGGAGGAAATTCTTTAAAGCCTAGAATGAATGTTTTTCCTTCTAGCATAAATTTACTTCTGACTCGTATATGGCATTTCTGCTAGTCTGGGGCTACCTTAAAACCACGTACAACGCTTAAGTTTTCCCAGACTATCCAGGTGATATAATCCCAGACTGCAGGACTATGCAAGGGTAGCCTCAGGTCACAACTTCTCAGAAACCCACTCCTCCCAACCTTTTAACCCCCGCTTTCTCACACAATTTTTCTCTGCTGTCTACTATGCTCATCATCAAGTCATCCCTCCCTACCGCGGCCTCCCGAGGCAGGTTACTTCTGGTTCACCATTACTGCCCTGAAGATAGAGAGCTTTTGGGTCCCAATTTAATGAGTAGAAAATCTCGTCTGAGACTCTTCACCTTGGGCAGGCCTTGGGTCTTAACTTGCATTGCCCTTGACCCATGCAGTCCACAAAAGTGAAACCTAAGATAATTATAGCTAGTCTTAGCTCTTGATCAAGAATTTAGGATGGGCCTGTGCTCATTTCCCCTCCCTGAGGACAGAATGGTGGGGGCTGCAAGCAATACCTGTCACTGGCAAAGAACATCTGTCTCTGGGGAGAAGCCATCTCAGGAAGATTAGTGGTGGCAGAGGCTGTGCCATGGTGGCTAATGAGGAGCTGAAGTGAATGAATTTGCAGGATCTTGTATAAGTAACAAAAATGAATAGTCTGAGATGGGGCTAATTTTTGAACATAGCTAGCGTAAGCTTGTGCCATTATAGTTATTATTACAGTTTTAATCTAGTTTTCCCATGTTAAACTTATATTTATAGTAAACTCAAGGTCAGTGACAAGAGAGACTAAATGCGTATAACGAATGTATATTCTATACACTACCTTCTAGTAATTTGTCTTTAAAAATGTTCCTTGTGATTATTGTTGACTTTAACAGTTTACTTCGCCAACAGTCACTTTTTGTGTAAATACATTCTGCTTCATATCCTTATATGTTAATTTACTTTTTATCAATTCAATTCATGAGCTCTTATTTCAAATAAACTACAATGAAAAACAAGAAACAGCTTATTAGTGTCAACCTGATTTCTTCCTCTTATAGACATAAGAAGTTTTGCCAATGGATAAATGAATTTATGACAATAAGTTATTATTTTATTTCTTGAAAACGATATATTAATTCAAAACAATATTTTCACTAACTCCGGAGGGTTCTGCTCTGTGTCTGGGGCCTAGAAAGTTAGTGATTAATGGTGTTTCCAAGTATAAGGAGTAGTATGGAAATAGTTGATTTCTTATTTCCTGTAAATTTAATCCAACTGCAGAGGGGCAGTTTGATGTTATAGAGTTGCACACAGACTCTGTTGCCAGACTGCCTGGATTTGAATCCTGGCTCAGTAGTTTAATATCTGTGTGACTTTGAGCAAATTACTTAACATATCTTTCCCAACAGTTCCTCATCTGTAAAATAAATGACAATAATAGTACCAACCTCTTAGGATCGTGAGCATTAAATAAGTAGAATATAAACCATTAGTAACTACTTTATATATTATACGTATATCACAAGTACTTTTTATAAATGTTTACTATTTATGTATATAGGGTGCAGATGGTATTGAAAATGTTGAAAAGTGGTAGCAGAACCTGGTCTACATGGAGATCTGCTCCATGTTCTTCTTTACTTGCCATTTTCTTTCTCCTAGAGGGTAATAACAGGGTAGTAGAATGGGCAAATTATTACTGTGGTCCATTTTTTTCCCAAGTGCTTAGAATGAGCTGTGATGAGAGGGACATATGCTGAAGGCATGCCTGTTCCAAAGACTGCACGATTCCATCTGACCCTTGAACTAGAGTGAGTCTTTACCCCAGAACTCCTACATCGAGTCAGATGAGAGTTGGAAAAGCACTGACATCTTAACGCATCCTTAAGATAGCAGGTTATTTTCACATATAAATATAGAATAAGGTTCCTACAAAACAGTTTAGACATAGGCCATGTGGAAAATTATTAGATAACTAAATTATTGGTTTCTCATTTTCCTTAGTTTATCCTATGGGGATTAAGCATATTTTCACTATAGATCATAAAATCTTTTGAATATTTAAGTGTTTAATTCTTATAACTATATATTGTCTCCAATTTTAGTATACTTTAGAGCAATAAATGATGATTAGGAAGCGTGATCTTCCCATCCTGAAATTCTATGATATTAGACTATTTCTCCCAGTAAGACATTGGTGAAACATTTTGAATAAGGAAATATATGCCTTATTTATATTTCCAGGGAAAGAAATCCTACAGAGCCTTTAAATGATTTGCTCTTTTAAAAAATATAGCTCATTTGGGAAATTGTCTTATATCTCACTTAAGTCTACTCTCCTAAAGTTTAATCTCACTCATTTATTTCTCAATAAAAATGGAGAGCAGCTGATATCATCCTCTTCATATACTTGAGAACCACTATTTAAAAATTCCTTTGCTAATAATCTCCTTTTGTCAAAGGCCTTCATTATAGGTTCTATTTTTGAATCCTTTGATCTGTTTTATTGCTCTCCATCTCTCTCTCTTAAATCTCTGAATCTAAACAATATGCATTCCTGTGGGTCCGACCAGTGTAGTATTATACTGTATGTGTCACCTCAGATTCCTAATGCTTAACTACTATTTATACAACCCAGTATCACACTTGCTTTTTTAAGAACAGTAAAAGCATTTTAATGGAGGCGATACATTATCTCAGAGCATTTATTTGTGTCACAGGTAAACTAAGGCCATTTAAAAACAAACATCCTCCCTTCACACAAAATAGTATGTCTTGATTGTAATTTTTTTCTAATTAAACAAGTTCTTTAACAGTTGTTAAGGAACAGAACTATGTTCCAGAAATACTTGGGCTTAATTATGGTTTATTATACATTGAAGGAAAAAAAAAACCAGAGTGCAAAAGGATGAAAAGAATAAATTTTTAGCAATTAACTGAATTATATTTCTTAAAAATGCCAATGTGTCTGAAATAAATAAATAGATCTTGGGTTGAATTGCTAGATCTCACAAGTGACAGGCTTTTAATCTTTCTACTTTGAACATGGATTGTAGACCCAGTGTTTGTGTTTGAAGTCTGCATCTCTCATTAGTATAGTTAAATAAAATTGGGATAATTATGTTATAAAACGGGAACCAAAATTGGCAAGGTAACTCAGTGAAATTTAAGATTCCCTTGATTATTGTGTCAGCTATCCAATTATTTCTTGAATTTATGATTAATCCAAAGAGTACATGGCCTAGATTATCTTGTTACTTTAACTGTTTGCATGATGGGTTATGATGTTGCTTTGTTGAATACCAGAATTTTATTTACTTCTCTCCTTTGTGTCTTTGTCTTTAAAGAGCTTTTACTACTTTTAAAAATACTGCAATTAGAGATTTTCATTAACTCTTTCTGTTCACAGTTATTCTCATATTGCTGATGAAATCTTTGTTCACTTTTTTTGAAGGATTAGATTATGGCCAACAATTTACAGCATATTTATAATTTACTTATGACTCAAAATAAAATAAGATAAAAAATTAGTGAAACTTAACACGTGAAAGGTTCCATATGTGTAGATGTGTTCAGATTATTATTTTTTCCATATAACTGAGTCACAAATCACTGAGATGTAACTATGTGCAAGCACCGTATAAGAGTTCATGAATATTTAGTGCTTTGTATCTATTTCTAAGTCTGCGAAGTTTCATAAATCAGCACTGTTTTTGCTTGGTTGCTACCTAGCTGTGATTTTTATGCTGTCTCTTCCGTATGATAGGGTCTGAGTTTCATACAATTTGCATAGAAAATCATTCCTGGTAGGTAAAAAACATATGGTGGTTCAGTGTTAAGGGTTATGGTTTAAGTATAATAGAAGTAGGAAATGCATTTAAATTTCAGCTTAAACTCCAACCCTTATATGTGGTTTATAGATTAGTAAATAGCGAGATCTTAAGAATCTTTTCCTAATTTCATGATCTAGAATTCAAACTATTACCAAGTATTTTCTGTCTGAATGCTCCACTGGCAATTCCTCAGACTTCATAACTCTAAAAATAGGCCCTTGGCTATTTTATTTATTGGAGTGTTACATGTTCTAAACCAGTGATTCCCAATATGACTAATTATCAGTATCATCTGGGTTGTTGTTTTCTGAAAATACAGATTTCTAGACTCAATCCTAGGACTTTTGTTTTTAATTTGGTAACATTAAAGCAGTGGTTCTCAAAGTTGGCTGTACATTAGAATCCCCTGGGGAGGTTAAGGAAAAAAAAAAAAAACAAAAAAAAAACCTAATGCCTCAACTCCATCCCATCCTTGAGTATGATGTAATTGGTTCCAAGTGACCCTAACTCAAACCTGAACCCTGAGAGTTTTTCAGGCTAATGTCCAGCCTTTTTTGAGAACTACTACTTTAAACAAAAGGTTTCTTGATTAGAAGTATGATATTCAGAGTTTCTTACAGTGCACATCGATTTGGTTTACAATTTTAGAATTTCATTACCATCTTCAAATATTTCTCTTTTTTTATTTATGAAGTTATACTGATAACCCCTGGGAGAAGTAGAGGCTAATGCCTCCAAGCCAGTTCTGGCATGTTGAGAGGTCTGAGCCTGTTTACCTCACCGGGAGAAAAATATGACTTCTTTGAGAAGTGCTGGAGAAGTTGGACTGCCTTCCTCCTACCAGATGGAGAGCCGACAGAGAAATTAACAATGATACAGTCAATAAGCTGATTTTGCTGTGCTCAGGACAACCAGGAGGCCTACTTTAATTCGAATTGGCCCTTGAATTGATAATAATAGCTAACTTTTATGAGGACTTACTATATGCCATATACTGAGAGTTCTTCACCATATCTCCACCGCTATTTTACGGGAAAGGAAAGAGCAGGCACAGAGAGGTTAAGTAACTTTCCCAGAGTCACAAAATTAGTATGCAGTAAAGGCTAAATCTAACCCGGGCAGTGTGACTTTAGGGCCCTTGTGGATGCCTATGATGCCACCCTGAATGACTGACTAGTGAGACCACAACATGGTATAACAGGTATGAATGACGGAGTATATAAGCAAATTGAAGTTTGATCTCATATAAGCAATGTTAACATATACAACTTACTTCTTCCTGCTTCAATGATTCCCATCTACTAAATGGGGTTAATAATAGTACCTTCTTCACAGATTATTACGAGGTTTTTCAGGTTTTAGTGCCTGGATTATAGAAGTACTCAGGAGATAACTTCTGTTTTTATGAGTCGGCACAATTTATGAGTCCAAACCCAGAAATTCTGGGTTTGAATTCATTGCCATTCTTCCTGTGGGTAGGCTAGATGGTAGTTCTAGTCAGTGTATATAAGTTAGTTCAAGTTTATTCTAACCCTGAAATTCTCCAGTTTTTATAAATTATATCATTTACTCAGATACATTATCATAATTAGTTGGCAAAATTCTTGTACTCTTATCACTATGGTTAATCATTTAATTTGTTAAATATATAT
>NW_011888785.1:2904324-2909895 GCF_000151845.1 Pteropus vampyrus | reverse complement strand
CTTCACAGATTATTACGAGGTTTTTCAGGTTTTAGTGCCTGGATTATAGAAGTACTCAGGAGATAACTTCTGTTTTTATGAGTCGGCACAATTTACGAGTCCAAACCCAGAAATTTTGGGTTTGAATTCATTGCCATTCTTCCTGTGGGTAGGCTAGATGGTAGTTCTAGTCAGTGTATGTAAGTTAGTTCAAGTTTATTCTAACCCTGAAATTCTCCAGTTTTTATAAATTGTATCATTTACTCAGATACATTATCATAATTAGTTGGCAAAATTCTTGTACTCTTATCACTATGGTTAATCATTTAATTTGAAGCTTCATTTCAAGCTTCATTCTTAGGGAATGTACTACTTTAGGTACTGAGTAGAAGACTTTTCCTGAGGAATTAATATGGTAGCTCAGTTAAAAGTCTCCCATAACATGTAACCACATAAAATTACTGAAATTGGTGTCAGAATACTTGGATTCTATCTTTCCAGTCTACTTTCCTTAAGTACTGGGCAGTTCCAGGTATGTTCACCTAACCTCTTAAGTCTTCAGTTGTCTTATATGTAAAATTTAGAAGCTATATTATACGATAGCAATGGGTTCTTCTCACGCTAATATTATGTTATTCTGGATATCATAAAATAGCAGCAAGGATATATTTAGATATGTAAACTGAATATGTAATGAGAACTGCAGTTATCACCCACAGTTCATCTTTTTAGTTCCAACAATTTCTTCCTTATTCTGAGCTCATCTGTCAAAATGAAGAAGTAGGATTTTGTGATTTCTAACTTTTTATAAATCTATTAATCTTTCCTCCAGTATCAGTCATTTGCGAAAAATGCAACAGGCCCACTACCTAGAGATTCCTCCTTTGGTTATCTCCTAACAATTTTTGAAAAATTGTTTTATCTTTCATCATCTAGTATTTTTATTACCTGATTATAGTATTGATCCTGGATATACATTTGATTACACAGCTAACGGAAATATTTTCTTAATTCACAAACAAACACACAAATACAAGTTGAAATAATGGATATAAGACTTTCCCCCTTTATCGAAATATAATAGACAATTAGTTGCTCATATTTACATGGCATAATTAAATGAGTTTTTTTAATTATAGTTGACACACAATAATATACCAGTTGCCTAGTGATCAGAGATCCACATAACTCACAAAGCGATCATCTCATTAAATCTCATACCTCTCTTCCCCCTTACATATTTATGACAACAATATTAACCATCTTCTCCACGCTACACTCTACATCTCCATGTCTACGCTGCAACTATACATTTGTACCTCTTAACCCCTTTGCCTTTTTTAGTTGTCCCTCAAACCTCCCTCCCATCTAGTAGCCCTCAAAATATTCTCTGTATCTACGAGTTTATTTCTGCTTTTGTTGTTGTTATTGTTGATTTTGTTCTTTAGATTCCACATGTACGTGAAATCGTGAGATATCTGTCTTTCTCTATTTGACCCATTTCATTCAGCGCAATACCCTCTAGGTCCATCAAGGCAATATCTTTTTCCATTCCCTTCCTTTTAGTCTGTATGTATATTTTAATTTGAAGTGAGTCTTTCGTAGGCAGCACATGTAGGGGTCTTGTTTTCTAATCTATTCAGCCACTCTATTTTTTGGTTGGAGCACTTAATTCTTTTCCACTTGAGGTACTTGTTGATAGGAATGTAGTTATTACCATTCTTTATTCCTGTTTTTGATACATGTTTTTCCTTTAAAGAAGTCTCTCCAATATTTCCTGTAATATTGGTTTGGTGTGATAAACTCTTCTAGCTTATTTTTGTCTAGGAAGCTATTTACTTGTCCTTTGACTCTAAATGATAGCTTTGCTGGATAAAGTATTCTTGGTTGTAGATCCTGGGTTTTCATCATGTCGAATATTTTGCACCAAACCTTTCTGTCCTGCATAGTTTCTTTTGAGAAATCGGCTGTCAGTCTTATGGGTGCTCCCTTGTAGGTAACTAACAGCTTTTCTCTTTCTGCTTTTAAGATTCTCTCTTTGTATTAAACCACTGGCATGTTAATTATGATGTGTCTTGCTGTGGGCCTTTTGGGTTCTTTCTTGGGACTCTCTGAGCTTCCTGGGGTTGGAGGTCTATTTCCTTCACCAGGTGAAGCAAGTTTTCTATCATTACTTCTTCAAATAGGTCTTCAGTGTTTTGTTTTCCTTCAGGTACCCCTATGACACGGATATTTTTTACTTTTAATTGTGTCCCATAGGCTCCTTAAATTATTATTACAGTCTTGGCTTCTTTTTTCTTGCCCTTTTACTTGAGTGTCCTTGGCTTCCTCATCCTCTTTGTCGGTAGTTCAATCCTCTTCTTTATCTACTGAGTTTCTTCCATCTAATATACTCTTCATCTCAGATAATATGTTCTTCATTTCTGACTGGTTTCCTTTTATAATTTCCATTTCGATTTTTATGTTTTTTATCTCTTTGTTGACGTTTTCACTGAATTCCTCTACACTTCCCCTAAGTTCTTTGAGCATCTTTATAACCAGTGTTTTGAACTCTGTAACTTTTAGATTGCTTGACTCTATTATTCCTGGATCTCTGTTCTGTTCTCTCATATGGTTTCTGCTTCTTTGTCTTCCTATTTTGGTTGCCTTTCTGAGTCTGTTTCTATGTACTAAGCAAAGCTCCTAAGTCTCCCGTTCTTATTAGTGCAGCTTTGTGTAGTAGGTGTCCAGTGGCACAGTCCTGAGAGGGGTTCAGCTGCAGGGGTTTAGCCCCAGCGTGTGACCCTCCAGAGCCACCTGTTAAGATTCAGCAAGCAATCCACAGATGCTGTGCTTATAGTTGCCTCAAAAGGCCATACCAAAAACCAAGGTCAGCTGCCACCAGTGTGAGTCCTGATGCTGCTCAGCAAGGAACACCTGACTCACAGAGGACACACTTGGATGTGGCTTGATTGGGGCTGTGAATTGGGGGAGGTGGGGTTTCAGAGAATCTTCTGGGCAGAGTGACCTCTGTTATCCAATTGATGACATCTCAGCTATTGCAGCACTGTGTCAGCATATAGGAAGTGGGGAGGGCTCAACAGAAGAACAGTTGATACCTACGGCACTTCTGTTAGGGAGAGATCCTATACTCTGGCCCTCACTTGGACAACTCAATGACCCTCTATAAGTCCCCCAATGGTGCCCCCTGTTTAGTTTACCCAGCACTGGTGGTCAGAGCGAGCATGTCCATCACTATGAAAATCTGCTCAAGGACATGGCCCCTTTAAGAGGCATCTGCATATTATAAAAAAGGTGCTGGCTGCCACTGCTGCAGCCTCTGTCCCACTCAGCAGCTGGGGACCTGGCAGCCTTGTGTCCATGCCCCATCCTACCTCCTCCTGTTGCAGAGTGATTTATTATTTCTTTCCCTAGTTGTAGTAGGCCTTGTTCATCTAGTTCCTAGGTGACTTTCCTTGCTGTTTGCTCTGTGTTTCTGTCACAACTCTGGTTTGGTCGCAAGAGGGATGAACAAAGCCTCTATCATCTATGCCATTTTTTCCCCTCTCCTCTGGATATAAGACTTTTTGCAGAAAATATTTTTAAACCTCTGACACCTGGCACCATTTATTTGTATTAGAACAAAATATGAATGTTCCATTTAACACAAAATTACTTATGTTAAATAGAGTGCTTCTCAAACTAACTTAGGTGAAGGGATGGTTCCTTTTTTATAATATGCAATTCATTGAATACCAAACTTTTATAAAATACAAAAAAAGAATTACTAGAAAAAATATACTTTAAAAAGAAAAAAACACAAATCCGATTTTTAAAATTATTTGTTTCAATAGGCACTATTCGTCAAACCATACTGATTTGTGGCTAAGACATTGATCTACACTAGTCTCGAAAATCAAGTTTGACTTTACTGTTTTTGTAAGTTTGACATTTTTTAGCAAAAATAAGTATATTACAACATCTACAATCCCATGATATTATAGTGAACACATTCACCTCTTCATTTACAGGAAATGTTTCCTTATTATATTTGAATAAGAATGAAAAGTAAACTGTAACAAACCTTAATCAATTTACTTCTCTCTTCTTTATTCCTTTCCCTCAATATGTAGTATTTCTTCAAAAGGCTAGATCTGGCCAGTTTCTGACAATTCCTACATTCAGAGACTAGATTCTTCAGGTTCTTTCCATGGTTAAAAAGTAAGTGGATATTAAGTTTCACCTGTACTTGACCTTAGCGGGAATGAGTTCAGTTCTTGATAATGGCTTTTAATTATAAGGGGAACTGAGTGACTCAGGTGTGAAGAGGGGATACTATCAAAAGGGGCCATGTCTGTCTGGGCCACATGCTTGGTAATACAGCACCAGAGATTTTTCCCATGATTTGAATGTCAGAATCATTGTCCAAGTGGGAAATAAAAGAAAAAGTTGATGATGAAAGAAATACAAGATGATTGCATTGTGAAAATATATGAGGCTTTAAGGCATTTTTTCCCCCATTATATTTATGTGAGAAAGAATACAGAGATTACTATTTCTCAAAATAGTAATTTTACTGGAAACTTCAAATAGTCAATTAGAAATATATTTACCCATGCGCACATATAATATATATTATGTGTGTATGTATATGTACATATTTTTTTTCTGAAAGATAGTTGCTAGGCGAGTAGATTTTCCAGTCCCCAATGAAGTATTCATTTCATAATCAGCTTAAGCCTATACTTTTGAAATTTGAAACCTTACTCATCTGGCAGAGAAAAAGATCATAACTGCTGAGAGGAAATACAAAACTCTTTCAGAGCATCCAGATTTTACTTCTAAATTTTATCCTTCAGGGACTTTCTCCTATACTTAAAAAAAATCTTACTTATCCACCATGGAATTCTCTGCATTATCTCATAACCAAGATACTATTATAATGCAAAATCTACCTTTATAAGGAACCATGAGAGGTTTCTTTCCGATAATGTATTAAGAATACTTTGCTTCCTCTAAACTACTCATTTGTTTTATCTTTTTACTTAGCTCTGTCACTTATTGGATCTAAGACTTCAATAATTCATTTAACTTTTATGGGCTATACTTTCTCTAGCTTCAAAGGTGGGGATAAAAATTTTACCCACCTTATAGCACTGTTTCATAGATTAAATGAACGAATGTATCATAAGTACTTGGAATAGTAGTTGGAACATAAGTACTTAATAAGTATAAGCTATTATTACTATTGTTTTTATCGTAGAATTGGTGATTCGTATAACTGGTCATGCTTTCTTTTTTGCTTTTTCTCCTAGGAACATTAGGATCAAATTGGCTTTTGGTAGCTGTTCACTATCTTTTTATTGACTTACTCTCAATTTTTCATCAGTTTTTTCTTTATCCTGCTCTTCATGCACATATGCAGGCTTCCTCAAATTCTTTTTTCTTTTTCTTTTTAATAAAGTGGTATCAATCAATTCATCTATCAACATCCTAAGATCTGGATTATAAGGCCACCTGTGGTCAAGAATTATCTCAAGGACATTTGAAACTCCGATTGGCTTAATTCTGGTTTCCTGAACCAATCAATGGAAAGGGAGCTGGAATTGTTAT
>NW_011888785.1:2841092-2903450 GCF_000151845.1 Pteropus vampyrus | reverse complement strand
TAACTAAAATGTATTTAGCATTATCGGGGGATTCTTGAAAGAGCAACGATCATGTAACAGATTTATGATGATAAGTTAAAAAAAATCAATACAAATTTTGATTTAAGGCATTAGAGTTTTAGAATTAAATTTATTTTAGGGTTATAAATGTGAAAGAGAAGAACCAGGTTTTTAACTTCCTCCTAAATAGCACTTAGCATAGCATCATGTGTTAATATACATTCACTAATGATTTTGATGAATGACCAGCAAGCAATTTGCTTCCTTTGTTCACATCTCCTTAAGGTTCTATCACAGAGTCAAATTTAAGAATGATAAGCATGATATTAGAGCAGTAGTGCTCCAAAACCTCAGCATAGGCACTGGTTTCCAGATGAGGCTATTCTTGAAAGACTTAATTTAAGCTTTTCCACTTAGCATTTAATGTGACTTATTTTGTACAATGACAAAGCTGCAGGTGTTAACAAACTCTAAGAGTTTAAAAATGTGCTGTGGTATATTTAAAGTGACCAAAATAACATTTTTTAAGATTCAAAAATAAACTGTTGACATAAATCTCAGAAATACCACTGCTTAAGAAATGAGATTTGTTGCATTTCATCATTTTCGCTCAGCATTAAAGGTTCTCCATAATATATCCCTAGTTTACCTTCCAAACACCTCCAGTATGTACCCGCTTCCCAGATCCTCTACAGTTCAGTCTTAAGATAGAATTTTTCCACATCTGCCTTTAGCCTCTGATGTATTTTAGTGTAAAGATGTGCCTTTTCCATCTTTTTATTCCAATATGAGCTGAACTTCAGGGCCTGGCAGGTGGGATGCTCAGGACACATTTGATTAGTGGTGGGTGGCTCAAAGAGAGGCCTAAGCTGGAATATGGAAAAAATCAGACACATCTAGTCCTTCTTGAAATGGACTGAGGGCCTTATGGAAGGGTTAACGACTAGAGTTGTTGGATTTTTGGTGGGTCTCACCTGGCTGATAATAATAGCTATGTTCAAACTTCCCCTGGTAGTATGCTTGATAGAGAATGAGTTGAAGGTTGCTGAGGTACACAGACTTCTCCAGAGACAGTGGACGAAGATCATAAGGGAAAGGCAATTTTGAATGAATCACAAGGCCTAATACCTAGCTGATCCTTCAGCCCAAATATTCTCTCCTCAACTCCTTCCTTTCTCAAGATTTGTAACAGAGCCCAGGGAGGGATCTTATAAGTCAAAAGATAGACAGTTGAGAGCCACCAAGTGAGTGGTGAGAAATCAGTCACTTTAGTCAACAATGCAGAAGGGCAGCACAGTAGGAAAGCTGAATGGGAAGAATAGGATGCATTAAAAAAAAGGTTGGCATCCTTGTCTCCCCGATTCTCCATACTTCCAAACTTCTAAGCCTAAAGAAACTTTTAGAATCTGGGCTCTTTCTTAGAGAAACAATAGAATAACATTTAAAGTGACTTGTAATTCCTTAGAAGAGATTATTTCTCTGTAGGGTCCTTCGGATGGAAGAAACCAAATGTGACATTTTACAACAAAGGAAGGGGGAGTGTCCTCACTAATTGAGAAAACATTTCTATTCACAGTCTTTATACTGAAGTTTAGACTATACCCAAATGACATCTGTTCTTGATAAAAATAGCATACCAAAATTTAACAAGTCCGTTATTTAAAAGATATGGCATGCCTCCATTTTACCTTGGTGGGTCTATAGAGGAGAAAATGTGATCGGGAAGTTTTACAACCTTGTGCATACACCAACTATTCTTTTTATATAAAATAACTTATTCCTCCATTGCCCCCAGAAGGAAATCTGAAAGTTTGAACATTTATCCTAAATAAAACTGAGTCATCAATAAGAATTTAAGAGGCTGAGAAATCAACATTTGGTAAGTTTGCATCCCTCACCTACAGCACTCACTGTCTCCACCAGCTCCCTGCACCATTGAGATCAAGAAAAATATTATGACCATTATAAAACACACACAAAAAACTATTTTCTTTGCATATCCGGTTGATAAAGTGTTATTTTTCAATACAGTTATATGTAAATGATGACTGTATGAAATATTTTTCCTAATTTTAATCAAATATTTCTCATCCTTTAAAACCCAGTTTTAGTCCTAGATGTTTGCCCTTCTATACTCTCTCACCTCCAGTTTATTAAATTTTCTTAAGTCACAGTAGCACTCTCTTTTAACCTCTGAATTTAAAGCACTGTTACCTATATTTTCTATCTGTCCACTTGACAATGGCCCAAGGACATATTATTTGACTGTTTAGTTAGTCTTTCATATATAAATTTAGTTTAGTCACCTTAGCCACTGATATGTTCATATTTAATTGGGTTAGCCATACTATAGCCCCAGAAGCTAGAAATTTGGGAGTTGTAGTCTACAAAAAGTTTTAAGATTATTTTTTCAAAGGAATAAATGAACACTTGATAGGAAGTTCCTTTCACAAACACTGAGCTGAGCATATATCAGTGGGAAATTTTCAGTAGCAAACATTATTAATTCCTAGGGATTTTTTTGCACACAATTCTATACTTTCTGTAAAGCTTTATGTTTATCTATTTCTTATTTTTAAATTAATAAACATTCATTGTTGTAATTTTGAAAAGCATGAAATAGTGTAAATGAGTAGGAAAAAGTCACTTAAACTCCTAGTACTCATATTTCTTGCATTTTTTGGTTATATATTTGAGACTACATACAATTGCATATCCTGCTTTTGCATTTAATATTATAACTTGAGGGTTTTTCAAAATCATTTAAAACCTCTAGCAAATTAAATTTAAAGCAAAAATGAATATTTCTTTGTTTCCTATTTTCATGATATGATTAATTCATGTTAGTTATAGAAATTTCAAATAATACATGTGTACATAGTAACAGTAATCCCACCACACAGAAATCAATACAGTAAAATTTAATATAAATCCTTCCAAATTTTTGCCCATGTATTTAAACACAAACTCATATGTATGTATAAAGATAAATAAATATATATATATACATATATATTTATGTGTGTGTGTGTGTATATGTATATATATACACACATATATAAACACAAGCAACACTGTGATCACATTTTGTATACAGTTTGGCAGTCTACATTTATCATTTAATACATTTTGGATATCTTACAATCTATTAGCTACATATATATTGTTTACTCTGTTAAACAGCTGCATAATGTTATAAAAAGAATTCAAATGATTACATAAAATTACATTGAATAGACGTGTTATAGTGTAATTAACCTTTCCTTACTGCCCATTCCCATTCTTCTATTGAGAGAGATTTGGTTTGTTTCTTAACTTTAAAAACTAAGAATAATTCTAAACTAAAAGTAAGGCTGAGATGAACATCATTACCTATAAATAGCATCCATACATAAAAATATTTCCTTAGAATAGTCTCACTTTTGGAATTATCAATTCAAGTACATGAAAAATATTGACTCTTGCTAAATGTTATAAATTTCCTATGGTTTTAATTTAAAAATTTCTTTACTATTCCTTATTTTATGTAAAATTATTGTGTGTATGTATCCTTTACTTTTTATTGTACTATATTTTAAAAGCCTTTTGCATTTAAATTTGCGGTTCTGTCATTATCATGAAAGATACTGGACGTACTTTTATAAAATTCAGTTTGAATTTAAGAAAGGTAACCGAATAGATGGCTGGTGTGTGTGTGAAATTTGCTTGTTGATTGATTTGATGGTGGTTACTGGATCTATCTTTTGTCCTCTGTCAGCCCCTTGGGAAAAGTTTATGATACTAGACAGAATGTAGTGTACCCAGAAATGTGAAATTGGTCACTAGAAACTGCATTAACTGCTTTTATTCTGTAATAATGAGATGATGATATAGATGGGAGATGAGATTTGAGATCTCATCTACTAAGAGATGAGGTTTGATTTAGAAAAGTGCTCAAGTCTGGTCTTTTGCAATCCTCTATGACGTGTGTGTTCAGAGTTAAAATTTCATGAAAACTTTGCTCAAGGAATTACTTTTCACCTCAGTTCAATGTTAATGTACTTTACTTATAAGCAAACAGAATGTAGTGGTACTATTTCTATCCTAAGAACATATGCATAATGTTCCATTAGTAGTAATATTTTCATCAGAACATTGTTGAACAGTAGCAAGTGATAACATTTGTAGTCAGTAATCAGACTTGACAGCTTTCCTCATCATGAACGTTTTTCCTTCTAGAAGGCGAGAAATATAAATTGAATAGAATACTTCAGAATATGATTATTAGCTGATGTTAACTCAAATATCAAGTTGAAGTTGGATTACTTGTTTTAAAAAAAGACAAAGTGATCTTCTGAAGTTGTTCCTTAATGGCTTCATTTTATAGGTGACAGTCATAATAGATGGAGAATGAAGTGGAATTAGGCAAAATTTCTTATCTTGCTCAGAGAAAATCTTCTGTGAATAGTAGAGTGATGGTACCCTTTGTGATGAATAGGAGAGAGTGTTATTAATAACATATGGATGATTTGGGGCATTAAGGCTTAAATCTATACTCTAGTGAAACCGTGGTTGAGAATGACCTCCCCACAATTTATCTCCCTGTCCATAGAGACAGCCACTTTTACCCTTTTTAGCTGGTACTTTGGGTATTTACCTGCATGTCTTTAAACAATATGCTTATATTGCTACTGCTTAATTTTTCCATTTTAGGTATTATATATATTTTTTTTCTCACAGGAGAAAAGGAAGACTGTGGCAGGCAGAAAAATGGCCCCCCAAACATATCACATCCTAATCTTTAGAACCTACAAATATTACTTTATTTGGGGGAAAAAAAGGTCTTTGTATAAGTGATTAAGTTAAAGATTTTGAGGTGCGGAGATGGTCTTTGATTTTCTGGGTGGGCCCTAAATGTCATCACAAGTGTCCTTATAAAAGGGAGACAAAGGGAAATTACACACATACAAAAGTGGAGGCATTATGACCATAGGTACACAGATTGCAGTGATGTGGCAACAAGCCAAGAAATGCCAGCAGCCACCAGAAGCTAGAAGAGGCAAGGAACAAATTCTCCTCTACAATCTCTGGAGGAAACACGACCCTGCCAACACTTTGATTTTAGCCCAGTGAAGCTTATTTCAGACTTCTACTTTCTAGAACTGTTGGCCTCTCCGTACCCACATTCTATCCTCCATCCTCTTCTATGCCTTATGAGGCTGGTCTGTATGGACTGCATCTATGGATCCCTTTGACCTCTTGCTTCCAGTTGGGTTTAGCCAATGGGAGTCTCATTAGGTGTCAGAGGAGAGTGAGTTTAGCATATTTATTTTTCTGCCCTCCTCCCTGGAGCATTATCCTCGTGATGGTGTCCCACAATCAAAGGATACAGCTCTTCCCAACCTGACACTCTCTACAGGACTCTCCTGGATTCTAGCGACTGCATCCTTACCTTGGTTCTTTAGGCTTCAGGGTGTTAACAGCTCCGCTGTTACTCATCCTGAGAACTACATTATTTTACCTTTATACATTATACCTTTATTAAACTTTAAATTATTTTAATTTGAGAGTACCACCTGTTTGTTGCTGGGATCCTAACTAAATTAAGGGCTGTGATTCTGTTTGGCCACAGCCCTTATAAGGAAGTCTCTCTTCCATGGCTTCTGGTAATGGTGTCTCCCCGGTGCTAGTTTCCAGATGCTTCATCGTTCTTTGTTCATTCCTTAACCATGACTATAATTCTGTAAAAAGGCCTTCATTGAACTCTTCTCAGTTAAATATGTTGAGGACATCATTTGTTTCCTGCTAGAACCCTGACTAATACAATCCCCAATACTGAAAGAATGAATGAAACCTCCTTTATCCTTGTGTGTAATGACTTGGTTGCTTTTCTATTCTCTCTTAAAGAATGAAAACCATTAAAGGGCAAAGAGTAATTATAGCCCTAGAACTCAGCATATTATTTAGCACATAATATATGCTTGATAAAAAGTTACTGAATGCTAGTAAATAGAGGAATCTGAATGTGGTTCTCCTATTTACTAACTTTCGCTTAGTCCCTTCAGTTCTCTAAGAGGGTTTTAAAAAATATTACTACCTATTTTACATGATAATAACATTTATCTCTTATAAAGATCAAATGAAATAACAAGTAAATGCTTATAAGTGTAGAGATACTTTTTAAATGTAAGAATTCACTTCAAAAGAGAATGATATACACACGCTACCATTCTAAAGAAAATAGCTGCTGATCAATGAATACCATAAATATCGCCCTCCCCCTTTTCGTATGTGGCTTTATAGCAAATGTAACTTCCTTTTTCATCAGAGGATAAAATGATCTGGACCATTTTCTTTGTTTATCATAAAGGCAAGAACTTAGTTCTAAACTGAGAGTGGAAGTCTACGAAAGTACCTATGGATTTGTTTTTACTTCAGAGAATACATGTATAAGGCTATGACTCTATTAATGAAGGTATAATTTACTTCCTTTACTCCAACTCTCTGAAAGGAGAATCTTCCAGACAAATGTGGGCATCTATAGAAGAAACCTATATGAAAACCTATGCCAGATTGCTGAAAATCAATTTTTATTTGAGGAAACATCTATCATTGGCTTCCCCTAGCCAAGCAATGAATACAGGCTCAAATATCTTTAATAGCATTTAGTTGTTTATTCTGAATTTGTGAAGTCTGGAGAAGGTATTTATAAACAGTTACAGTTTTTTTCCCCCTCTTTTAAGAAAGGTATCTTAACTAGGTCCACAAGAAATGTTGGCTTAGATGTCCTTTGCTGACTCATTCTTAGTAAATAGATCAAAATTATTTCTAAATAGCACAACAAAGAGCTGTGTAAATGAGTCTTTTTAAAGGCTTAAAGGTACTAGAAAATAGTGGCCTAAAATAGTTTAAACAGTTTTCATGAAATTTTCTGTAAAATTCATTTACTTAACAAAGACTTTCTTTAGAGATAGTATAAACATTAGTCTGGCTTTCCTCAAATAATTACAAACTTGGCTTTAGGAGAGTGTGAATTGAAGAGGTATTATTGCCTTTCCAATGCTCCTCATTCCAGCTGGAAAAGCTAAGGAGAATAAGAAAAGTGGCTAATTTTTTTAAAACCCATCACAACATCTGGTATCGATAGTGGGCACTCGCTAAGCATTGCCAATTGATGGTGACAAAAGGACAGAAGTGCTCCAGTAGTGCATTTACCAGTGGAGATGGTCCCTTTTGGGTAATGAAGTCACAGAAAATGGAAGCCATTTTCATAAAAGAAGAGAAAGAAAAACAGAGATTTGGTTCATAACATCAAATTTCTTTCTGGTTGTTTTGAAATTTCCATTTTTAGATGAATTTCTCACTTGTGTGAATTTATGAAAGGCAAATTACAACTTCCAGTGTTTTTCTCTCAAGCTACACACTCAATTTTCCATTCTACCTTCCCCAAATGATCCCATTTTGTTAGAAATGTTATATGTAACTCTGTGTTTACACAGGAGTGAACTGCAAGAGACAGGTTTGGATTTGCGATTTGGGCCACAAGCATCTCTTACATCGATTGCTTCCTGCATGTACTCACAGTAAGATTATGTTAAGCAGGTATCCTGCTTACTCGAGGAACTTGAAACACTAGAACACAAAATAGCCAAATGAAACTCTTACTTCCAGAGGATCAATGAGAAGATATATAGTATTGAGAAATGATAAAATTCTCAAAATACAGGTCAAGATGAAGACATTAACTATCTCAAATACTCAGTTTAAAATTAAGTTATTTAATCTATTCAGTTTTATTACTTGCCTTCTGTTCTAAGTAGTTAGAGATACAACACTGAATAGGACAAAAATCTCTAACTTTGTGGAGTTTGTATCTATTGAAAGTTGGAGAAGATATATAGTACTCAAATAAATAAGTAAAAAATATAGTATTTCAGATAGAGATAGGTGCCATAGACACAAGAGTGGAAGGGGGATAAAGAATGACAGTGTGTAGAGGGGTGTTCAATTTTAAGTAGGTGACTTGTGAGTAAATATTCAAGTGTTAGAAGGGATATGTTGTGCATATATTTGAGAAAAGAGCATGTCTGAGGAAGAAACAGCGAGTGCAAAGGGTTTGGGCAGTGGTGTGCCTGGTATGCTCAAGGGATAGCAAGGAGACCAGTGGAAAATGAGAGATGGAAAGCCATAAGATACAAGATCAGAAGAAGTCCGTGCGGAGTAGATCACCTAGGGAACTCGTAGGCCATTATTGAGACTTTGGCTTTTATTTGTTTTGGTTTCTGTCTTGAGAATAAGTGTGACAAGGGTGGAAGCAGAGACTAGTTAAGAGGCTACTGCAATGAGGGGGTGAGAGGTAGTGATAGCTTGGGGGTAAACGGTGGAGGTGGGGAGATATGGTAAGATTCTGGATATATTCTGAAGGTAAACTAACAGGATTTGCTAATAGATTTGCTGTAGTTTATAAGAGAAAGCAATCAAACATGAATCCAAAATTTTGGCTTGAGGAATTGGAAGTTTGGAGTTACTCTCTGAGCTTGAAAAAAACTGTAAGTGGTGTTGGACTGTAGACGGAAAATCAGATTCTTGGTTTGGGACATGAAAGTGAACTCATTGAATAGCAGGCACAAAGCCTGGAATGAGGGGAGAGATATAGGCTAGGATATACATTTGTAAATCTCCCATGTAGGTGGTATTTAAAGTGCTAAAACTGGATTCGCTCATGAGATCAAATTCCCAGTTCCAATGATGTTGTCTTTTATGATGGTGATGGTGCTTTGACATACTTGAAGTTTGTCTTATGATAACAGTGAACACAGGCCTTTTCTCTACTTTTAGCTTCCAATTTTGCCATTGTCTTTACTGTGGATGCATTTGTTGCCATACTGGGCCAACCTCAAGGCCACTAGGAGACACTGCTCACACTTAGTTGCAGTTCAAAGTAAAACAAATAAAATAAAACAGAGCAGAAAACATCTAACTCCACAATATTTTGATGAATAATGAAAACTACTGCAGATTTTGTAGTCTGACATAAAAGAAAGTTAATAATGCACACTATGTAGATAAAATGTAAGAAAAATCTCCTCCTTCTTTGTTCTTTCCCCTCAGTTTTTCTTAGGCTACCAGATATCACACCTTCATTCTCTCTCTGCCCCTACGCTACCTCTCACAACCTTCCTTACTTCCCAAACAATTCACTTTTGGTTTTAGGCTTGCTTACCTTCTACCTTCTGCAAAACAAAATCTTTGCCTACGTTTAATCAAATCTACTTCTCTAGTTCACAAAGTAGTTTAGCAATCTTCTATTGTAATTCAGGGAGAGAGAGAGAGAGAGAGAGAGAGAGAGATCGACCAAGAGCTGCTGGGTGTTGAAGAAGGCACTCTTCAAATCAGAACTCATTTATTTCCAAGTCTGGATAAGGACTACAACAGAGGTTGAAAATGTATTATTTTTATTTATTCATGCTTTGAATAAGGAACAATATAAAATGCCAAAAAATTTTTGATATCTTCACAATCTTTATACTCATCTTTACCATCCTATTACTTATTCATGTTAATACAATTATTTTCAAACTCTCTTCCTCTGTTATATAAATATGTGTCATTGGATAATTGAATATAAACCAGTATATGTTCTGTTTTAACATTTTTCCATATACTAGTCTTCTCCACTATCACAAATACTGTACTGTGCTCTTCAAATCCCCCGTTCAGAACCGAAAGACTTATCCTCTGGTGATGAGAGCCTCCTTACCCAAATTCATGCCTTGAACTAGGACAAAAATGGCTCAGCCTTCTCACCCAAATTTAGGACAACTCAGGAGGGCCATTACTTCTGAGGCTCAGAGCTCCCTGTGGGGTCAGCCGAGGCATGTGTGGTCACCCTGCAGTCCATCTTCTTCCTCTGCCCAATCCTGCTGTCTGCCCTTCCCCACAGGGTTTGGTCCCCAAAGCTCTGCTTAATAAGCTTTCTGTACATTGACCTCCATCTCAGAGTCTGCTTTCTGGAGAAACCAACTGCGACCCTCCCTCATTGTGACCTCCTTCCAGAATATTTCAGATTGAGATAGTATACCTCTCCTTCTCTTTTAGGGAAATCCCACCCTCGATCTTTAATATTTCTAGATCAGTCCATTCCAGGGAGTGTTAATTCAATTCCTAAAATCTGGGCATCGATTGGACAGTACTATAGGGGCATCGATGCTTCAAGAGAGTGTGGTCTAATTATCAATGTAAGGTACAGATATGTCTCCTCAGTGTTCCTGGTCATCCAGTGCTTCACTATTAAATCATCTCCTAAAGGAAAATGAACACTTTCTTAGCTAGTTCTATCTAACTCTACACTCTCCAAAACCGTATTTAATAGCCAATTCCATTTTTAGAGGTACCTGTTACTTCATTTCTTGAGTTTGAGTTGACTTATACCTGATTTTAGTTTTCTCTTGGCTTCTAAATCAATTATAATTCATCAAATTTGTTTAACAGCCCTTAAAATCATGCTGTTGTCATCTTCTTTCTCATTCTTTTTTGTTTTCATGGATTTATGCTTTAGGTATATATTGTTATTTTAATGGGGTTTAAGGAGAACCCGAGACATATACATACTTAATCTACTGTGTTTAACTCAGAGTTCCAAGTAGAGTAGTCTCAGTTAAACTCTATCCTCATAGACCCTAAGTTTATAATAGTAAAAAGTCATTATTATGAAATATAGGAATTAGACTCCAAAAGAATTTGTTGTAGCATAAATATTTTGGCTACCATTGAGATTAAATCATATTGAAATAGTACTAAAGAAGATTTCCTATAATTCCCTATGAAATATACTAAAATAGCATTTCAATATAAGGATTTATGAATATAGCCTATTAGTTCTTCTAAAATTCTTCAGCTCTTTCTGGGGAAGGCTTTTTCATCCTTTCAAAACTACTAAGTGAGAAAAGCAAGCTGGAAAAAATATTTCCCCAGTAAGATTTTCGTTAACATTAATTTATGTCTCCTGTGTCCTATTTTTTACCTTCGTCTTTGTCAGGCTATAAAGTAACATATTTTTAAAAAAATCACGGATGGATTTCATATTTAGATATGACAAAATATGCCTTTCTTAATAGCAAGGCAAAGAGGGAAAATTCTACTTTGTTTTTGAATATTAAATGGATAAGTCTGAGCAATGCACAGGGCAGTGAAGAGCAGATAAAACATATTTAAGAAATATATTACAAATATGAAATGCTTTTTAAAGCACTGAAGTATGCAACTGTTATGAAGTAATACCCTATAAAATGTATTTGCTGAACTCCATTTTTTAAGGATTTGCAACTGATGCTAGAAAATTTCTGTTCGAGAACGAAAATAATCAAAGTCTCTTTTTGAAGAGTAGAAAGATATTATTGATGGATCTGGGGATACAATACTCTGGATTCATTCACAGAAAGTCCATTTCTTTAAGGTATAAGGAGAAAAGCAGCCATAATAGATACAATGCTGACATTACATTTAAAAAATACAAATAAATTCCAAGATTAGTTTCAAACCAACAGAAGTAATTTAAAATTTTCCTATTGCATTAGTGAACTAATCCCCATTCATTGAATTACTTGTATTTTGCTCATTATTTTGCAATCATTAAAGACTATTTCTATTTATTACTTTGATTTTTTTTTCCCCTGCCTTGTTTCAGTTGCTTGGTAGTCCTGACATGAGCCATTATGCTAATGAAGCAACCAAATGGGAGATAAACCACATTTTTTCCTTTTCTATATATATAGTAGTTAGCTTCAAATCTGAAGTTTCCTTTTCTTGCAGTTCTCCTAACACCTCATTATGGTGTGAAACCACCTATTCTAAATTTGCCTGGTTGGGAATATTGAATACCTCTTGAAGACTGATGGGAATATTACTTTCTTCAATCATGGCCCCTAAGAACATACTATAATGGAAAGATGTTTTCTGTGCTAAGTACTTCAAAAATATGTTTCTTTTTGGTCCATAATTTACATATTTTATTTGGATAATTCACTTCCATGCAACTTGCTACTCGTCATGTCAATACTACTAGTATTGTGTTAGATATACCCATTGAAGACATACATGCACATCTTAAGCTGCAACACACACACACACACACATGCACGCACACACACACACACACACACACACACACACACACACACAGAAATAATGATCCTTTCCTCATTGGTGAGGCTAAAGCTTGGAGGAATACCCACACATCCTAGATACACTGCATCATGTTAGATGGGAAAATCCAGTGTTCTTGGGAAACTTTGGAATTCTAGGCCTTGGTGAGCTCCCTGCTGTCCTTAAAAGTTATCCAGCCTTACTCTGGTGATGGTGACAGATATATGTTAGCTGCCATCAGAGCATTTTGGGGTCGACTGATTTAAAACTTCATTCTTAGTCCGGGTGGTTTTTAGCCTATATTACAGTCCAAGCAGGAAAACAGATGGCACAATCAAAGGGGTAAAGAGGGTTGAGCAACTCCTTAAAAAGGTATGGGCAGTGTTAGAGGCATCAACAAGTAATAGAGAAGTGCGTAAAGCCCAGCAAAAGCAGCAAGTCCTTAATGTCCCTCGACCTGAGGTGCTGATGGGGTGACAGCAGCTGAATAGAACCCCATTAGAGCTCTGTCTGTGGGAGCTGGAGGTTGAGGAAGAACACAGTCATTGCCAAACTATGGCCTCGCAGGCAAGGCTGGAGTGGTGGGATTAAATACGGTGTGACCTGTCTCTCAGCCTCCCACTGACAAAATCCAGTCCAAGCGATACAGTCTGTAGAGGTCAAACTTCTGGGCACAGAGACAGATTGAGAAGAGAGTGGGTCTGGAGGGAATAGATGAAATATTCCTTTTAATCTGAAAATGTGGTCTGATTACTCCAAAACTGAAAATACAATGAAATTTGACTGAAAATGTGACTCAGTTAAATTCTACTACTGATTACCAATTACACAAAGACACAGTGATGAAGAACAGAGCATAAATGAACAGTTAAGGTCGGAGCTCAACATTAATTGACAAATTTAATAATATGCTCAGTCAATATTGTGTTCATTTATTCATCCATTCAGTCATCTGTTTGTCTATTCAAGGTAAGTAGTTAACCATAGACTGTGATTTATGTTCAAAGCCTAACTTAATTTTTAATTAAAAACAAAACAAAGCAAAACAGAAAATTTCCCTTTGTTTGTGTATAAGAGGACAAGGATTGGAACCCAGAAATAATAGGAATGAGAGAAATATACATTTTGTGTGATAAGTTTAAGTGATAATTAAATTGTAAGTGTATATGTAGACATACCTGGACAATTGTATGTTGAAGAACTAAAGAAGAAGGAGAAGCAACTGGGCCTGTTGGAGCAAGAGAGAGTGGACGTAGTCAATTTAGGTTAGTAGGGAAAGAGTAGAACTAACCTGGAAAAGTGAGTAGCAGCATTACATACTTACTCGTTCATACTTAGTTCCTAGAAACAATTCTATAGTAACAGGAGTGAGCTTATCCTCCCCATGGTAAGCAACTTAATGAAAATGTATTTGTGCTAGAATATAATCAACCTCAGATCTTTTTCATTCTGATTGATGTGATACATAGCAAAAGAATCGATGGGATGAAAAAGGGTGTAAAGTTTCAGGTTTTGAAAAGAAACTCACAGATTGATCCTATGAACCAGCAGTCCTCAACCTTGTTGGCACCAGGGATCAGTGCTCCTATGAGAATCTAATGCCTGATGATCTGAAGTGGAGCTGAGGCGGTGATGCTAGTGCTGGGGAGCAGCTACAAATACAGATGAAGCTGTGCTCGCCTGTCCACCGCTTACCTTCTGCTGTGTGGCCTGGTTTCTAACAGGCCATCGACTGGTACTGGTTCATGCCCCAGGGGTTGGGGATGCCTTCTATATACCTTTCATGTAATTGTGTAAATTAGGCTTTAATTCTATACATTCCTGCCTACTCTTCTTAAGTGTACAATGGAAGTGACTGCCCAAGCACTAATGTAAAAGTTGGGATGTAGAGTCAGACACACCTGGCATCTAATCCTTGCTCACCAGGTTTGGAAAAGAAACTCACAGATTGATCCTATGAACCAGCAGTCCTCAACCTTCTTGGCACCAGGGATCGGTGCTCCTATGAGAATCTAATGCCTGATGATCTGAATGCTCTGTGACCTTAGGCAAATTACTTAACCTCTTAAGCCTTAGTTTCCTCATGTGCAGAAGATGGATGATACCGATGCATTTCTCAAAAGGTTATTATTTGGATTGCTTGAGATAATGCATGCAGAATAGAACGCCTGATACTCATTAAACCCCACTGAATGTTAGTGACTGTGATGATGATGATGATGATGATGATGATGATGATGATGATGATGACAACACCAATGGCAATGTCAGAATGGTTCTTTGTGATGGTTATTATTGCTGAAAGCAATATCTACTAAATTTCAGATTTGATAGAATAGCATCATTTGAGAATGACTCACAAATGTACTATAGACAAAACTATTACTAAATTAAGATTGTATATAATACTTATTATAGATCACGACAAGTAAAGAAACATCCGTTTAGTTCTGACCACAAATCCTTCTGAACCAGGGAGAGATAATTTACTAGACTGAAAAGCCAGGGATCCACATCTTAGTTCATTTCTGAGGTCCCTTTGGTCTTGATCTTTGGTCTTTTTCAATAAATATAATCTCTCTGACATTATCTTTCTTGGTCTTCTCAGCCTCAGTCCCTAGGAATGTCTCTCTCCACACTGTTATGGATATTGCAAGGGATGAATGGATTGCTTTTGCAAGTAACCAAGTTTACTAAATATGTGTATTACTAGGACTTGCTGACTTAGTGCTAAAGACTCATGAGCTTCATTTGTTTACCTCATATTTCTCAATAGTGCATCTTTGTCTTCTGTATTCCATATTCAGTAAACTGTGGAGTAGGACTTTGTATCCTACTTCAGCACATTAGTGAGAAACTGGGCATTAATTAACTTTACTCTGTCTCGATTTTCTATTCATCAATGGTGACGATTTTAAGTACCCTAATTATAAGGTTGTTGTAAAACTTAAATGGGATAATCTATTTACTAGTACCTAGCTTAGTGCCTGGTGTATAGAAAATCCTGAATAAATATTATTATTATATTATTATCAGTACTACTTGAAGTTCCTCTCTGTGAGGGGATCATACTTCCCACCAATTTGAAATTAGGCTTGGCTAAGTGACTCGTTTTCACTGATGAAATATGAGAGGAATCAATGTATGCAACTTCAAAGGGAAGCTTTTAGAGCCAGTACACATGTCCATCATAGCTTTGCTCTCTCTACCATGAAACATACTTTTGAGATGGTGGTGCTCTATGTGTTGAGGCTCTGAAACAGACACATCATGGAGGAGACTGACAGCTGAACAATCAAGGACAAGTTTCAGAAGCACAAAATAAACCTTTGAGATTTGGGGGAATGTTTGTAATTGCATATACTTTAAAGAAAGCTAATACATTCCTCATGCCATCAGAATTCATTGTCAGACTGTTGTGTACTTGCTCACTGTCTTTGTATCTGTAGGTATTTATGTTACTTTTTTATAGAGTAAAATATGTGTTCTATGGCCTCATGGTGAAGTTGATCATTTGGCCACTAAAAGACTTGACCTCTGAGCAGTGCCAGCCCTAAGACAAGTCCACCTGCTGCTCTTTTCCATCATTGTCATATACGTTGATATGCTGTTCAGAGTAACATGGCAATTTATGAATATTTAGGTATAAAATCTTTTAAAAGAATTTTCTGCTAATGACACTCAGATAACTTAAAAGCTATGTATTGCTATTCTTTTGCTTAGAAGAAATAATGCTTATATATGTGTATATAAATGTAGGAATTAAATATATAATAGGAATCGATTTATTTAATGCTTTCCATGTGTTCTTGAATTGCACGAAAATAAAAATTGGGACTTTAGAAATCACTAGAAGAGCTCATTATACAATAAAATAGAGATTAAAATTCTAAAATAATTCATAAATTAAAAAAATCCCACACATTTTCCAATTATATTTAACAGTATAGGATTGTAGATTTCAATGGTCAAAAGTATTATAATGTAAATAATGTTTTGGTAATAATCATCCTCCAAATTAATTTTTTCTAAATTTGAATTTTCTTAAGACTATTCCATGGATGTATCCTGTCTTCCTAGGCAGCCACAAGGAACTATAGAAAAGATTGTACTCCTTTACAGGCAATTACAATTATATTTAGAGAAGGAAGCTACATTCTAACGTTCTTGCTCTTCAGAAATAACAACTGCAAAATTAACAGAAGATTTAGAATAAGACTACAGAAAAGAAAGGTTATAACATAAAATTGTCTTTTAATACTAGTCTAAATAATACTGAACGCACTGGAAAATTTTTATATGTGTTTAGAATTTCGGCTCAGAAGAAGGAGATAAGTTAAAGGATAGAAGGCATATTTTAAAAAAATTTAAAACAGAAATGGCAGAGTGGAAGGGGTTACTCTGGGCAGAGGATGTTGACATAGAAGGTGTGTATTAGATCAGAGAGGGCTCTGAATTCTGGAACAATTAAGATCTGCCTGTGGTCTTGAGTAAGTTACTTAAAACTTCTGGATCTCAGTTACTTCATTTGTAAAACTGAGTTGGTTAGATGTAGTGAATTTATGAATCTATAAAATTCTCTAACAAAGCAGATATCTTTTTAAAAATATTGAGTATCAAAAAATTTCTAGTACAGTCTATATCAATTTTTCAAAAAAACTTAACTTTGGGGACTACAGCAGATATTATAAGTTGGTTCACCCACTTATTCAAACTCTCCTTCCTTTGTCTTTCTTGAGTATGGAGACTGGAAAAAAAGATAATAGATAAATAAATATGACATAAAATTAGCTATCCTAGCCTCCCTTACAGACAGGATTGATGACATGACACAGCTGTGGCCAGTGAGCACTAGATAGAAGTCTGTTTGGGACTTCTAGGGACATCTCTGTTTTCCTTGATATGTGTGTTACTTTTTATATTCTCCATCACTTTTGCCTTTTCTTATCCTTGAGAAATTGGATTTGATGGCTGGAGCTGCCATTTTGTGAAAGTAAGAGAAAGGTCTTGAAAAATCATAAAACCTTGGCCATCTAATCTTAAGCCATCGAACCAATTCAAGTAGCTTCCTATCTCCAGACTTCTTACCGTGTTAAAAAAAATAATTTTAGTTTGTTCAAGCCACTGGTTATTTAGATTTTCCACAGCTGAAAGTGAACCTTATCTCTTAGAGGAATTGAAAATAGACTCCTTTAAAAAAGCATCCTAAAATTTGTATATGTTTATTCATATCGCAAGCAACATTATGCAACTCTAATTAGATACCCTAAATTCAAAAGGCAACATTAAATTTATACTTTCATATCATAAGGTAACGTTATATTAGAGCTGAAATATAACTTAATGGTTAGTCCAAAAGTAGCATTAATTTATTCACATTCTTCCTCTGACTTAATTGGCATAAAACTTACTTGTTAGGAATTATTTTCCAATAAAAACTTTAATTTACTTGCCAATATGATGTATAAATATAAGCATGTATATATAAATATACATTTAGATTTTCAAATATTTTCTTTAAATGTAAGGTGATTAGCTATAGATTTGAGATACATAGATCACCTTGATGTGAAATATTTATAAAAATGGATATGAAAATTATTTTTTTAAAAGAAACTTATGATGAAAGTATTAGAAGCAAAAGCTTTTCTTTGACTCCTTCATAATTCAAGAACTTGGTTTGACAGCCTGCTAACATGCATGTAACAGCACTTCACATTTGTATGAGACTAATTGCAGTATTTCATAAATGAGCGATGGGTTGTGGTTAAATCTTACTATGACCTATACATTTTTGCATAAGAAAGGAATTATTAAAAATAGAGGCAGAATATTCATCCAGTTTCCACTGAAAATTTAGCAAGGGAAAGAAATCCTTAATGGGGCACATTACAACCTCTATTACTGCATAGACCTCTCTCATCAATGGGGAATTCATGAACACATGATGAGCAATACAATCTTCATTGCTGCAGACCTAGAAACTGACAAAATTAATTGAGAAAATAAAAGTCTCTTAAGTCTCCCAAGGAAGTATAATCAGCAAGCATGAGAAAAATTATTTTCAAAATGAAATGACTACTAGGAAAACATGATGTCAGCAAAAACTGGAGCTTTCATGGAGAGGACTAATAATGTCCTGAAAGATTTTTCTTGGTGATGAAAAGAAAAATATGAAGGCTAAATGATGTGAAAATGCTACGGTGGGTGTATAGACTCTGGCCTTGTAAGTTGGGTAGTTGTTTCCGTGTTCATTTCTGAAAGGGGTTGTCCTAACTGGGAAAATTGTTAATCTAGTGGCTGAGGGCAAGGAGAAATGGAGGAACCACAGGAAGGCTGTTAAAAATTTTGCTCGAAGGTGGCACACATCACTGCTGCTAATATGTCATTGGCCAAAGTAAGTCATATGGCTAAGTTGGGTATCAGGGAGTGGGAAGTCTGGGCTCCTGGGAGATTGTCACAAACATTTCAAACAATAATAAAATTTATGCAGTATTTCTCCCTATAAAGAAAAACTACAAAACTTCTACTGTCATCATCCCAACAAATACCTCATTTATCTTCTCCTGTATGCCTAACGTTAAACAAATAGAGACTTAGCATGAGGAATTTTTTCCTTGCTAAAATACAGAAGATATTATCAGTTTTCTAAAAGGGAAAAAATTCTGTTTAAACCTAATCTTGCCATCCATAGAGCCTACTATGATGAAGGCACTGTGTTGATCCCTGGAGAAAAAAAAAAAAAAAAGCATGAATGAATGCACAAGAATTCCAAACAAATTACATAGATTATTCTGCCCTAGAAGAGGCAGGGCTAACTCCTACTCCTTAAGTGTGGGCTGCACACAGTGACTTCCTTTCAAGGGGTACAGTATGGAAAGAGAGAATAAAAAAGTAAATTTACAGTGGAGAAACCTGGCAAACACTATTTCAGCCAGGTCAACTTCAACAGCGATAAACCATGTTGCTAGTGTGTACCCTTGATATGATGTGCTGAAAATGACACTTTACTCCTATGATCTTCCTCCCCAAACCCATAATCTCAGTCTCATCATGAGAAAAATGTCAGACAAATTCCAATTCAGGGACCACTTACAATATACCTGATGATTAGTCCTCAAAAATGTCATGGTGTCCAAAAACAAGGAAAGTCTAAGAAACTGTCACAGCCAAGAAGAGCCTAGACATGACCACTAAATACAATGTGGAATCTGTAGATGGGATCCTGAAACAGAAAAAGGACATTAGGTAAAAACTAAGGAAATCTAAATAAACTATTGAATTCAGTTAGTAATAATGTGTTGATGTTAGTTCACTCATTGTAAAAATTATACAATATTAATGTAAGATGTTGCTAACAGGGGAAATTGTGTATGTAAGTGGGTAAATATTTGGGAACTCCCTATATTATCTTCTCAATTTCTCTGTAAATCTAAAGTTGTTCTAAAAAAGCCTATTAAAAAAATTACAAAAAAATGTGAATGAGTTCCCTCTGTCCTCCCAGAGCTCAATTGAGGAGAGAATAAAATCAGAAAACAATTGTAATACATCACAAATTTACAATATAGGTTTGAACAGAGCTGTGGGAGCCTTATCAGGACTTTTAAGAGAAACTATAATCTTTTCTACTAAATCATATCTTAAAATACTTGAATCTCCAGTAACACCCAGCCAGTGCCTTGCTCAAAGTCAGCATTCAAATATCTAAGAGAATGCTGAAGAAGACAGTGTTGTAAAATGACCTAGGTATGGTAGACATAAATAGAGATAAGTGAAAGAAAAAACTATTTCTTATACCACCTCTCTAAATGGTGAATACAAGTTCCAGTTCAAATTGTCTTACACGCCTTTATTACACAAACATCTTGTGAGATCACAGCAAGTTGTCCTTTCTTGTGCTTCAACCACACTTCAACCACACCTGATCATGATGAGGCATTCTGAGAAGACCCTAGGATTTAGTGTTGGTGCATGAAAAAAAAGACAATTTTAGAGAGGTTTTAAAAAAAAGTATATGTATATATATTTAAATATATTTGTACACACAGTCACATGATGAGATTTTTCAGGAAACATGTTTTGATTCCTTAAAAAAAAAAAAGGTTTTCTTGAGAGACAATAGAGAGAAAATTGTTTCCATTTCAGTCAGTAGTACATAAATAGAATCATTAAAAAAAAAAAAAAAAAGACTGGACACTTGACCATTTCAGAAAGGACTCCATTTTGGAAAGTAAAGGGCAAAAGGTCACTAGATGTTTATATCTGCTTATACTGCTTTCACATGCAAAGGAGAAGTAGCTCCAAAATAGTTTAGTCAACACAACAGATTCCACCATTGAGGACTCATTACAGAGATTCATCATGCTAATTAACAGAATCCCTAGTGTAGACAGAAAGTTAAACTAACCGAAGCTCTAGCACCAACAGCCTTAGGAGTGCTATCTTTTTTATTTAAAGCTAGCTGCAGCATTGTTCATGGTGGCCAAGACATAAAAACAACCAAAGTGTCCTTTGAAAGATGACTGGAGAAAGATGTGGTACATATATACAGTGGAATATTACTCAGCCATAAGAAAAGATGAAATACTGCCATTTGTGACATGGATGGGTCTTGAGCTAAGTGAAATACGTCAGACAGAAGAGTTGAGAACCATATGATTTCACTCATATGTGGGATATAAAACTGAAGCAACAAACGACAAAAACTCATAGACGCAGACATCAGAATAGTGGTTACCAGAGGGAAAGATAGATGAGGGTAAAAGGGGTCAAATATGATAACAGAAGGAGATTTGACTTTGGGTGGTGAACAAAGACTACAACATACATATGCTGTATTACTGAATTGTACACTTGACACCTATGTAATTTGATTAGCCAGTTACCCCAATAAATTAAAATAAATAAGTAAAAAAGATAGTTGACCATCCCTGTGAATTCTCCATTAGAGCAAAGTGAAGGCTAAATCTAACTATCATATGCCTTCATTCTACTATGAATGCTGAAGTATTTGAAATTAAATCACAAGACACCACACCACTATGGTGTCCTATGCTATTGTCCATGTTATCATAGTCTTATGACACTGGTAGTTTGACTTTAATCCTAGGGTTTAATCTGGACCCTGCCACTAGCCATGAGACCTTGGGCAAATCACTTTACTCTTCTGGATCCAGGTTCCCTCTTCTAAAACCGAGGACACTGGATTCGGTCTCTCTTGTTCTTTGCACCTGGTATAATTTACGAACCACCTGTTTTAGCTGAAGAAGAAAATATAAACGTACACGTAGAGACACTAGCTTTAATTCTTTTGAAGGGCAAATTACGCACACCATAAACATTAGCTTCTTTGATCAAACGCTAACATGAGGCAAGTATGGATAGGATTATACTTTTTTAAAAATGTCTTTCGGTGTTCTACCTTTTTTAAAAGATTCTATAGGTATTCGAGATACTAGTGTAGACTAAGATAATAGTTTAAAAAAAATCCACAAAGTAAAAATACTAACTACTGAAGTGGACCACCTCAGAAATTTTCCGACCTACTAACTGCCTCCCTTCTGCCACGATTGGTTTCAGAGCGGATGGTGCTCTCCATTCAGCCTTAAACCCAACAAACCCAACTCATGTTTCCAGTTAGCAGTCACTATGTTTCCTCTCATTTCCCATTTGGCCCTTAAAAGAAAGAAAGAAAGAAAAAAAACCAAAACCCAAATGTAGCATTTTCTTCTAAAATTCCCTTGAATGACGCTCCAGGTACCGCCCCACAACGCTCCCTTCGTCTCCCAAAAAGTCACGGAGCTGCGGCTCCGCGGGTGCTGCGTGTTGCGCACCTGAGCCGCCAGGCACCCGGAGCGAGGGCAGGCGCGGTGGCCGCCGGGCTCCTTCCCTACACTATCCGCGGTCACGGCCACGGGCTGCCGAAAGGTCCGGCAGGAGGAGCGTGTGCGCTGGCCGCCTGGCCATCACCTTGCGCCTCGAGCAGGCGTATTTGGCTTCAGAAATCCCAAGTCTTAGGTCCCCCGTCCTTCCCCTCGGAAGACTCGCTGGTCCAGCCCCGAGGTCTCCTCTGCTCCACCCCAGGCAGCTCTCTGGGTCCTCCTGCCGCCCGTGCCTCCTTCCTGGGCCTCCACGGCGCGCCCAGGAGTCCCCGCACCCTCGTCCCCACCCCGAGACCGCGCCTCCCGGGCCTGCGGGTCTGCAGCGCCTGGGTCCGCGCTCCCGCCGCCGGTCCTGCCCCGCTTCCCACCCGGTCCCGCCCAGCCTCCGACGCGCCGGGGCTCTCCGCCGGGCCTCCCTCCGTCTTCCTTCTACCCCAGCCCCACCTCCTCCCCAAGAGTTGCTATTTTTAGTAAATCCTCCGCGCGCCGCCACCGGCTCGGCTCTCACAGTTCGCAGCCGCGCGCTGCCGCCCTCCCGAGCTCCAACCCCAGCGCCTCGACCGCGGCGGCGGTGGCGCGTCCCGCACACCGCGCAGCGCGCACGGAGCCGGTCCCGCCGCTCCCGCCGCTCCCGCCGCTCCCGCCGCTCCCGCCGCTCCCGCCGCTCCCGCCGCTCCCGCCGCTCCCGCCGCTCCCGCCGCTCCCGCCGCTCCCGCCGCTCCCGCCGCTCCCGCCGCGCTCGCCTCCGTCGCCTCCTCCGGCGCCTGCCGCGGCCGCTAAGTCCCTGCTGGCGGAGCAGCGGCGGTCCCTGAGTCAACTTTCAATCCCCTCTTGGTTTCTGCTTCGCCATTCTCTTCTTCTCAAAAGATGGCTGTTTGGAGAAGAGGTAGAAGTTAGGGGGTCGCCGGAGCGGGACGAAAGAGGGCGCGACAGGCTCAGCAGGAGCGGGCGGAGGTGAGTGGCACCAGAGCCCGGTCCCTGGCTCGTGCTCGGGGGAAGCCCTGGGAATTGGGAGCCAAGTGTCCCCTGGATGCGCCGCTGAATTCCCTGCCCGGGTTCCCCAGGTTAACAGCATCCCAGTCTGAACCCCGACGCCACTTGCCTTGAATCTCGCAACCCAGAGGTTGGGCGGTTTAGCGGAACCTTTGCAAGAAGTTCGGTGCCAGGTGATCTTTTTGGTGTAGACCCTTACATTTGCTAGACAAGCCTAGGCGAGGGGTCGGTTACGTGACCTCCCCTAACCTCCCACACCCAATTTATGCAGGAGTCGAGTTATGAATGAAAAGTTGTACTGCCAACGTGTTGCTCGAGGTGAGCAATACTTAGTGGGGGTACCTTTGATGTTTCGTGGGGGACTTCAGTTCCAAATCTATATATCAGAATACTGGGTTTTAAGAAAAGTTCCGGAGCCTGGGGGATGGGAGATAAAGCAGTTCCTTGGCTAGTGGAAGGGGAGTGATGAATCGTAAGCTTATTAAGGTAAACTGGCGACTTAAACGCCGTCCGAGACTGTCACAGTGGGGACTGGAGGGAGGAGAGGACGGGGGCGTTCCCTAGGCGCCTAGCCGGCAACGTTTGTTTGGTTTTGAAGCCGTCGCCCACTTGTCCGCAGTGAGAGGTGCTGGTGTAAAAGGCCTGTGCGTCTGTGTTGTGATCGAATGTGACCGAGCTGCTCTCCAGATCCGAGGCACGGTTGTCAGGGAGAGGTGGCCTGCGGCGGGGAGCTGAGGACGCGCTTCCTGTGATATGGAATTGGAAATTCTCTAGTGAGTCTCCTAGCTCCAGTTTCAGGAGGATCTGTCGTGTTTGTTTTCCCTGCGAGGGAGGTGTGTGTAATCTGCTAAAAGGAACTTTTAGATTAGGTAACTAACATTTGAAATCTATGAGAAATGAGATATCTACAGATATCCCATTATGTGTATATATTATGTGTGTCTGTGTGTATGTAAAATGTGGGAGTGGCATAAGAAAGGCTTAAAAAGTTTAACTTCAACTGGAAAAGAAAGTGAAGAGTTAATTTTTTTTCTCTCCAAAGGGTATAACGATGCTTATACAATTGCGTATTCTTGGGGTGCTATTTCTTATAAAGGGTAAGATTTGGGAATTACAGGTATGTGGAGTACAAGGTTTTCAAATCTTGCAAGCATTATTGAAATCTAGGAAAAGGAAATAAGTATATAGAGAAGCCATATTAAAGAAAAAGTAATTTAAATTATTTAGAAAGAAAACATTTTGACATTTGAAAAGGTCTGGATGTTATTTTCTGATGCTCTAGAAATCTTTTTAATCCTGTAATTAATAACAGCACAGAATAAATTGCAGTTAGTAAATGAGGACAATTAAAATATCATGTTGGGAAAGGATAGCTTTTGAAGTACTCTTTGGTACTTTGGATGTTTATTATGGAAATTATTGTGACTGAAAATTTCTTGTTTAATATACTTGCTTTTTACCACAGATAATTAGTCCTCCTTTTCCTTTTAAACCACTGTTCCAGTTTGGACCAATTTAATTACCCAAACACCAAATCACTGCTGTGCCTTCTGGAAAGCATTTGCATTTAAAATGCTTAGTAAGAATATTGTATTTCTAAAAGGACAAATAATTTAGTCAATTGTAAAACTTTCTTTTAATTTATTTTCATCCATTTTGTTTCAATGAGACAAATCTCAGGAAGAGAAGCATTTTATTGGAATACATAATTTTCTGTGTGTGTGGGGGGAAACGAATGTTTTCATATATGTTTCAGTTACAAATAGATGCGTGTAGGGTGAAAATGCTGAGTCTAACCTTTGGTATAAGGCTGCCAGCAACTAGAGGGAGAGATGCTTTCCCAGCTCTCCTTCTGAATTGATTATCTTCCCTACAGAATGAAACCTGTTAGATGCACATAAGGTTGTGCAGAAGGAAGTTAAGAGCTTTAAATTAAGTACCAAATTATGTTTAAGAGAGAAAGTTTTTTTTTTTTTTTAATTAACTTTAGTCTTCCTGTTTCTTTCCCTCTGCAGTTTAGCCTATTGATAAGCTGGCCTTTATTAGAAAGTCAAACCAAACCCTCTTTGGCTAGAGAGTGTTTGCTGTATTAAACTGCCATCTTCTGTAAAAATAATGATGGCCCTCCTGAAATTAAAATGATATTTTTATACATCGTCACAGAATTTTGTGATTGTTTTGTGACTATTATTATGCCCAGTATTATAGTAAACAGGATTGCTTTTTGAAGTTATTACCACTATTTATAAATAATTATTATATGTATTCGGGGTATATTTCGAATATATTTGGATTTTAAGGAGTTTTAAATCATAAAGCCAACTGACCAGATAACCTGTTTACTAGTTTAGATGATACACAAAACTCAGATTTGTATTAATATCTTAGGCTGTTTTAGAGTTATATTGCTGCCATTTCTTTTTATTAGAATTAACTCTATTTTGAAGTTGTTTAAATATTATAACATGTCATGCTGTAATTTATACCCATTCTGTGGGGAAGGTGTAGGTTGTTCTCAAATAGAGTTATGGAGAAATAGCTAACAAGGATAATCATTTGAGAAACATATGGACATTATAAAATCCTTCTGTATGTAGCATCTGTACCTTCTCATTAGTGAAATATTGTAGTTATGGACAGTTTTTGTTATTATATCCAAATGTGTCTTTAAACTTTTCTTCAGTGGATTTTTTTGTTTGTTTTAAAATTTAATTTATATTAATGTTTAAGTTGGCAGGGGCTTTTATTGTTTGAAGCCCTTCCCATTTAATAAAGACATCATACTTAATTTTTATTGCACACATGCACAGATAAGTACAATGTTTCTCAGCTTGTTATTATAACTTGTGTCTTTCTCAGTGATTCTTTGAAACATTGGAGAAACAGGTAGGACGATATACTGTTATCATTTTTGGAAAGAGGCAGCAGGTATACTGATAAATCCAAGGTCACACACTAGTGAGTCAGTGTGAAGCTGAAAATAACATCTATATTTCCTATATCTTATTCACAATAGCAAGCTTCTCTGGTGGCTATGTCATGACATTTTCATAAATTTATACATTCCTAGATTTTTAAAGTGCTTAACTTCGTAGATGTGCAGATTAAGATTTTATATCAGTTAGTATAGTAATAAGGGAATAAGCCCTTACTGTTGGCCTGCTGATGGGCGAGAACAGTGACTCCATTAGCTAGTGCTAAAACATACATACATACCGCTGAGGAGTATCCATTCTTTCTCATCCTTCTGCCCCCACTGGCCCCATTGTATGAGCTACATACTGCCCTTTTATTGGCCAAAGCTTCTTTAAAATCCTCAAGCTCGAGGATCATCAGGCTCACCGGTGAGAGAACTCAGAACATGTTTTTTGAGAAAGTATTGACAGAGGACTGCAATGGACCATCCACTCTAGAGACAGCCAATATGGATTAGGAATATTGTTGTCCTCGGTGTCAGGATATCCACTTTCTCTTATTGGCTCTGCTTCCACAGCTGAACTTAGAGAAATCAAAGGGAACAGAGGATTAATACAATTATCTAGTCATATCTGTCCATATAGACCTCTTGTCTGGTTAAATCAAACTTAAAAAAAAAAAAGAAAAAATAGAGCAATTTGTTTTTATCTAGAGAAGATACTCATGACATTTTCTTCATCTTCCCAAATTCCTTCTCTTTTCATATCTTACAAGAATTTTTTTAGGGCAGTTGCCTACACGATTTGTAACAGCCAATGTGATAGACTTCCGATATTGTATTGTTAGATTCAATACAGAAGAAAGCATTGTGTTTTCATAGAAATATATAATCTTATGCAAGCTCATATGTATTTTATGAAAATACTTTAAACACTTTAGAATAAGCAGACAGTACCAGGAGCTCTCTATTAAGTTATTATTTTTAACTGTCCTTTTCCCTAATGTACAGTTTATAGGAGCTTATTTAAATCATTTTGAATGTGCAATACTAAAAGAAGTGGCTATTCAAGTGTGGTTTACTTTTTACTGTAATTAATTCTGTTTGGAGCTCCAAAGAGAGGAAAACTCCTATTCTTTATATTCTTTGCTGCACTGGAGAGAGTACAGCATGTTGCTGGTGAGATTGAGAAAAGTTGAGCATGTTGTTAATTGTACTTTTTTCCTATTTCTACAGAAGAAGGAGATGGGTGTGCTCTAGTCTAGTTTTAATGGAATAGTGATGAATGGAATTTGAAGTGGCCACTGAAGGAACGATAAGATTTGGTCACTCGAATATCACTCAAGATATTTGGTAGCATGTCATTGAAACTAACTTCAGTTAATTTAAGCATTAAATTAATGTAGTAGAGGATCTTGACTCTGTTTGTTTTCTATTGTTTGGTAACACATTATCACAGATTTAGCAGCTTGAAACAGCACATATGTTATCTCAGTTTCATTGCTTAGAAGTCCATACATAGCTCTACTGGGTCCTCTGTTCTCACCAGGTGTTGGTCAGGGCTGCAGTCTTATCAGAGGCTTAACTGGGGAAAAATCTGCTTCCAAGCTTCCTTCGATTGTTGGCAGAATTCATCTCCTTATGGTTGTAGGACTGAGGTCTCCATTTTGTTGTTGGCTGTCCATCAGAGGCCACTCACAGTACTTAGAGGCTGCCTGATGTTCTTTGCCATGTGACCTTCTCACAGGCACTCTTATAACATGGCTGCTTAGCTTTTCAAAGTCAGCTTTCAAAATCTCTTGCTCCAGAATGATAAAACAATCATCATTATTCCATTCAAACTAGTCCATACCCATCTCCTTCTTCTGTAACATATAGGAGTGATATGACATCACTTTTGTCATATACATAATCTAATCAAGCAAATAACATCCATCACCTTTGCCATATTCTTTAGTTTAGAAGTAAGTCACATATTCTACCCAAATTCAAGGGCAGGAGACTATACATGGGCATGACTCATTGGAGGCCACCTTAGGATGTGTCAGCCATATCGACAAACTCCTAGAATCTCTGGGATAGTTAGCATGTATGGCTTAGATGTTACTCAGTCAGAAACAATGCTCATGGTCACTCTGGAGAACTGATTCTGTGAGATAGTGTTGCTGTCACTGTTGGTACACCAGCTTCGATAGTGGAAGTTAGGCTCTGTATAATAATGGAGAGGATTCTCCATATATAATAATGGGTTCAGTTGCTCATGGCCAACAGTAATGCCGAATGTCCACTGCTGAAGGAAAGAAAGAGGAAAAAATGTGAGCAAGTGATTGCTTAATGAAATGTTGAGGTTTTTGACCAGGATAGGCATGATAACCATTTGGAAATGGGATTGATTCGGAGAGTAGCTGGAATCATGCAACTCCCTGGAAAGAATACTCTTCTAGGATTTAAGAGAATGGTAGTAGTGAAGCTCCATTTAGGAATGGTGGTGGTAAGAAAAGAGTAGAAGCATTTAAAACGATGAATCACTAGCACATATGTTAGCCTAGGATTTTACTTAATTAGTCCCTACTGTATTACATATGGAAAATATTTTTAAGGGATTGGTGTCACCAATTCTTTCAGAGAACCAGCACTGGTTTGGAGGCCCACAGCTTGGCCTCCCATTATTTTACACGAGGGAACAGAGACCATCTCAGATCCACTGTACATCTGTTGCCCAATGTCTGGTGAATTGTGTAGGGACTTGGGGGTCTGTTAAGCACAGCTTGTTGCTCCAAGCACTTTGCAGGAATGAATTTTTTCTAATCTGCCTCTCATATTTGGCAACTGAGTTCAAATATCCCTAGTTCTTTCCCCCATCTTCCTTCCAAGTAAATGGAGACTTCAAAAGGTCAAATAGCTTGCTAAGGGTCATTCAGGTAGGATATGAAATCTAGGTCCGACTTCAAAGCCCACCGTCTTTTAGTACGCATCCCATACTCACAAGTAGTAAGTGAAGTTTCCAGGAGAAGAGCTTGTTTTTCTTTTGAAGAGACTGTCAGCACTACAGTTGCTCTTGGGTTCCTTCATTCATCTGGATACTGGAAGATGAGGGATGAAGAGAGGAGTGAGAGAGTATGCTGTATCATGCCTTTCTCCTGCCCGCCCCCCCCCTGCAGAAAGTACAGATTATAGGTCTCTCTCTTTTCTCTAAAAGTAAGAATGTGGAGTGGAGGCCGTGTATTTTTTTATTTCTACTTATCATTTTGGCTAAAATCAAAAGCTCTGTGTCTGCTTTCTCTCTATATGTAGATTTCCACTATTAAGTTCAGTCAGGAAACATGAATTCTCATTGCCTCTTTGGCCATTGGGTTCTTTGTATAGCTTTTTCGGTTTTTGATCTACTTGAAAAGTCTATTCAGACATTCCTCCTTTTTTCTTCTATTACTCAGTCTCCCTTTCTACTCTGTGGTGCCTCTGTATCCTATTCATAGATATTCTACTTTTTTCCTCTTCTGTCGTATGTACTTAAATCTCTTCTTTAGATGGATCTAGTTCCATTGATCAGAATCATTGGCCCAGATCCCCTTGCTGCTCTGCTGTAAAATACAAGCTCAGCGTGAGACTCATCTGTATTCTGTTAATTTTACTGAGTTGTGCCCTGTGTTCCAGCACAGAGTGAGAAAGACTTTAAGATTTCCCTGGGTATTTGAGTCAAAATGTAAACATTTCAACCTGAACACCCCAGAGCACTGTAATTGGGTTGTGTTAGGTTAGGTCTGTTCCTATAGACCACACTCCGCTCTGGACAGGAAGACAGAGTATTGGGATGGCCTCATCTGGGCTCTTCTCCAGTAAGACTGTTCTCCATAAGGAAACTTGTTGACCACCCTCCACCTTATAGACTACAATAACCTAATCCAGAGTAAGCTGCAGCTCAGGAATTCTTGAAATAAACTTATTTCTTTGTATAGAAATGAATTCTGTATGAAGATTAGATAGTCACATGACAAAGAACATAAGATTTCGTGTTAGATTTCCTACCTTAGTTTAGGCCAGATTTGACTCTAAAAGCCCCAACTTCTTGGCATGGCATCCAGATTCTCTGATAGATTGGACCTAGTCTATCTTTCTTACCTTTACCTTTTTAATTCTTGCCACCCCCTGACTTACTGCTTTAAAGATTTAAGCACTAAACTTGGAGCTAGCAAGTGGCTTAGATTTTAGATGATGGGAACAGTCAGCCTAAGAGAATAAATCAATATGTAAAGAAAAGTCAAGATGCCTGTGCGTGTGCACGTGTGCGTGTGAGCGCTCATGCACATATGTGCATGTGTGTGGTAGGTAAAGAACAAGCAATGACAGCTTTTCAGTTTTTCAGTTCTTGCATGAAGTCATTTTTGAGGCCGTTCTACCACTGATTTTTCTGGGATTATGTTAGGTAGGCAATAAATGATCAGGAAATTGAGCTGCTTTCACCTGCTGTTGAGAATACTAAATAGCAGCGTTTCTTTCAGCCAAGCATTCTCAGTGCATTATCTGAACCTGCTACCTCCAGAACTATCAGTGGCCATTTCTTAGCCAAAATCAGACTTTTGCTCCTCTTGGGTTTTATTTGGAGAGTGTGCCCATTAGGAGGCTGCATCTTCTCAGCAACTTTTCCTCTAGGCCTAACTTATGTTTCTCCTTTTCTGTGGTGCTTCCTCCAATTTATGCGTGGGACTGTGATCTCACTCTTCTCTGAATTCCCACAGTAATTTCGGACGATGGCAGTGGTTCGCACAGGCTTACAAGTTGAATTTTAGTGTTAATTTATTGAGAAATCCATAATAAAAAAGGCTACTCTATGAGTAAAGTCTTTAAACTAGGAATTTGCATTTTATTACCCAGAACAGCATCTTTATACTTTTGAAATATCATAGTATATTTAATATATGGAATGATTTACATATGTATTTGTGGTTTCTTCCCATTTCCTCTGTGGCCCACTACACATCCGTGGCCTCCCATGCTTAGGTGGAAAGGAGGCAGGAGAAGGTTTGGCTTCCTCATGGGCACCCTCTCCAAATGAAACATCACAGGAGACGTGGTCTGATTTTAGCTAGACTACTGCTCTATACATTGTGAACCTAAGTTATTCTTATCAAACATTTTGCTTAAGTATGTAGGAACATAAATACAGTGCTTTTTACAAATTATAAAAACAAAAACCAGTGAGTGAATATTAACTGCGAACAGCAAAACCGATTAAATTACATTGCCCGTGTAGGGTTAAAGAGTGTGAAGATGTAGTCTCAGATCTTGCTCTTATTTAATCTGTTTCTATGGTTCATAGTAATAGAAATGCAGAAAGCATCCTTTTAAAAAGTAGATTAAATGAAAACGATATTAACTTGCGGTCTTTGTTTGCTGGTTCGAGGCAATCAGACTTCATACATGACCAAAACTCTACCAGTAAATAATCTTCAAATGTCAGCTTTAGTGAGATGTCACCTGAGAACTCTAACATCTTTTTGATCTCTTAAAGATGTGATTAGCATTGTGAAGTTATTGAATTCTGAATCAAATGTGTAAGCCATATCCAAAGATGGCAGGAATGGAGAGAACAGATTGGGCAGAAACTGCACAGAGATTGGTTGCATGCATCAGCTTCACTTTCAAACGATGATGATTTTAACCATACAGTGCAGGTGCTTTTGGATGTCTATGTTCCCATGTGTTCCATAATGACGCCATTCATCTTCACCTTTTTTCTAATCAGACTTTATTTATTTAGCAAATTATACGTTATTTGGCCTTCTCCTAGTAATGCGTGATTGAGAACACCAACAGCAAACACTGGAATGAAAATTTGGGGGCCATATTTAGCTTTAAGATGATTATTCAGATATTAATTAGAATACGTTTGTATATATTTTATTTTTCTGGATTATCATCTCAGTGCACACCTAAAATGGGAAAAAATTTTCATGGATCTCAGTTTGAAGTACATAGTCCCAAATATTAATCGCTACTTAAAACATTTTACATCTTACTGTGCATTGTATGTCATTAACTAGGTTGAAAGCCCTTTGATGGCTGAGAGAACTTGCTTACTGTTTTTTATTTTCTTCCACAGCACTGAGTGCATTTCAGGTAGTTGGTACCCAGTAGGTGTTTGCTGATTGGCCAAACCGTTTAAATGTCATTATTTCCTACTGCACTATGAGCTCCTTGAGGGCAGAGACTATTTCGTTTTAATCTGTGGACTCTGAATGCCTAACATAGCAACTTTTACATGAGAAATACTCAGTAAATGTTCTGAAAGAAAAAAATGGATGAATCATAAGCTTTATATGTGTGTGCACGTGTGTGTCTTCTTTTAGATCATATCTTTTATATACAAGGCACTTCTAACAGTTGTATAAATCAGTGCTGTCCAATGGAATTTTCTGTTATGATGGAAATATTCTATTTCTGTGTTCTCCAATAGCACAGTCAGTAGGCTCATGTGACCTTTGAGCAATGTAGGTAGTTAGGCCAAGTGCCTGAATTTTATTTAATTTTAATTATAAAATAGTGTCATGTGGCTGGTAGGCAGCCCAGGTCCAGATATAATGACTCCTTTCTCAAATTTATTTGCCCACACATATCTCCAACATTACTACATTTTTTTTGGTTGTAATTGGATGTTGTTATTGGATGGATAAAGTGAGTTATCTCACTTTATACACAGAGCAACATATTCCATCAAATTGGTTTCATTCTTCTCCCAAATGGCCAACAATATTGTATGTCATTCCTTCACTCATCCCACCATCTGGTTTAAAAAAAAAATCATTTTCTTATTAGTCTAGAGGCCTGACACTGACCACTTTCTCAGGGAAGTTTTACATACACTTTTTAAAAATTGCCCAGGTTTTTTTCTGGTGTTTTTTCCACGGTTTTAATCTTTTTCTTTTAAAAGAAGCCATTTAAACTTGGGTTATCTATGTCATCATCATCATCATCATTGTATAAAATGGGGTTTATGCTATGCTAGCCTATATATGATGCACTAATGTCTACTGATATTGTGAACAGATTTCAAATTTACTATATTCTTAAAATGCCTCTGAATATTCCTTCTCTTCTATTCATTTTTTTTTTTTTACTTTTCTTGTCTTTGTACTTTTTCTGGTGCAGGAGAAGAATGAAGACATATCATATACATTTAAACATACGATAACTCAATCCTTATGTAAGATGTAACCCTGCCATAACAGCTGGTGTCAAATGCATGAAATCAATACAACAGGATTTTCCATTTAGAAAGGCAAGAATTGCTTCCTATAAGTGGCCAAGTCTTTTATGCAACTTATAGCACTTCCAGAGCAAGACTTAGATTAAAATCCATCATACATTTATTGAGTCCTGGTGTTGTGTATGTTCACATGTATTGTCTCATTTCTTTCAAGAATGCTGAATCTAGTAATATGTAATGCTTATAGAGACTATTCAAATAAATTGGAATAAACTCTGCTGACAAGCAGAATACTTTAGCATTTTCCACTCATTCTCTACTGCTGGAAATTGTTGTTTTCTTAAATGGCAGAATTTGAATGGACAGACTTCAGCATGGAGACTTGCCTTTTCATTTTTTTTTTTTTTTTTTTTTTTTTTTTTTTTTTTTTGTCTAGTGCAGTAGTTCCCAAACTTGAGTGTGCATCAGAATTTCTCTTCAGGGCTATACACACAAAGGACTGTAAACTATACTTTATGGCTGAGTTAACTCCTTTTCCAAAGCAGTTTTGTCTATAGTAGAATTTCATCTTGGAATCTACTTTTTCTTGAACGAAAAGATGCATCTCCTCTGTATTTCTTTATTTCTATTTTCATTCCAGCACAGAGCTTGAGAACTTGCAGAGATGCTTTTGAATAGATATCACCAAATAGGAGAAAAACTCAGTAACAATATATAGAATTTTGCACTCGTGAATCAACAGTTGTGCTTTGGTCTTATGATTGCTTTCATCTGCTTCTTAATGTCAAGACGCTAATACTGCTGCGTTATCTTCCCCTAACCTTCCTAAAATCCCTAATGATGTACATTAGCATAATTTTCATTTTAGGCAGGTTGCGGGAGTGAGGGAGGAAACTTTCTTTTGTGACTTGTGCTATAAATATATTTTTAAATCTCCTTATCTGTTTGACGCACATTTTAAAAGTTAAGATAAATATTTGTTGAGTTTATTAGCATTGCAGTGAAACAGTAACTGTTTGCTTTTATTGTAAAGTTCAGCAAAAGCCACTCTCAAACCTTGTGAGCTAACTTGTTTACTAACAAGAACACCCTTTTAGAGTCACTACTTTTTCTCTGTGAAAACAAATTTAATAAATTCAACTTAAGTTATGTTTTTGAAAGTATAATGCTGAGACTACTCAAGCCAAATGGGAAAGTATGGGCCAAATGGAGTGGGTTTTCAGAATAATGGTTACAGTTTTAATTTCTCTAGAATAGCAAATCTGAAATATTCTTGTGTGAATTTATAATTTTCAAGTAGCTATTGAAAACACATTAAAATTTATTTCATACCCTATTCTGTTTTTCTTGCATATCTTATAATCCCCATACTATATTGCTATTTTTGCTTGAACAGCAAATAATCTTTTAGAGATAGTCATAATAAAAACAAATCTTTTGTATTTACATTAGTCTCCCCCTTATCTCTGAGGGGTACAGTCCAATACCTCTAGTGGATGTCTGAAACCACAGATAGTACCGGTACTTAATTTTACTGTGCTTCCTATACATACATACTTAACATAAAGTTTAATTTATAAATTGGGCACAGTAAGAGATTAACAACAGTAACAATAAAATAGAGCAATTATAATAATATAGTGTAATAAAGTTATGTGAATGTGGTTTCTTTTCTCAAAATATGTTTGTACTATACTCACCCTTCTGATGATGATGATGTGAGACGGTAAAATACCTTATTAAGTCAAGAACCTTCATCTTTTCACTTAAAGGAAGTACTTTGTGGCTTCTCTTTGGCGTATCTGAATTGGCAGCATCACTTCTCTTGAGCCTTGGGGCCATTATTAAGTAAAATGAGAGTTACTTGAATACCAGTACTGTGATACTTGGACAGTTTGTATGATTACGAAGATGGCTATTAAGCGGCTGATGGGCAGGGTCCATGTACAGTGTGGATACTGCTACATTCATTTAGTTTTTGTCATTTTCGGTTCTTTATTCCTTTACCTTTATTTCTTTTCGGGTTTTTTGTACCATTTCCATCTGGTATCATTTTTCTTCTGCCTGAAGAGCTTCCTTTAACATTTCTTGTAGCACAGGCCTGCTGGTGATGAATGCTTTCGGCTTTTGTATGTCTGAAAATATCTTTATTTACCTTCATTTTATAAGATTTTTGTGGGATATGGAATTCTAGATTGACAGGTTTTTTTTTTTCCTTTTAATACTTTAAAAGATATTGCTCTACTGTTTTTCTCACTTATTTTTTATAAGAAATCTGCTGTCATCTTTACTTTTGTTCCTTTTTATATACACTATGTCCTTAAAGATCTTCCCTTTTTTACTGGTTTTGAACAAGTTGATTATGATGTGTCTTGGCATAATTATCTTCATGTTTCTTATAATTTTGGTTCACCGAGCTTCATGGACCTGTGAGTTTATAATTTCCATCAAATTTGAAAAAATATTAGTCATTATTTCTTCAAAATTTTTTGGTTTCCATCCTTTCTTTTCTGTTCTCTAATTACATGTGTATTAGAATCACTGATGCTCTGTTTACTTATTTTATTCTTTTTTTCTCTGTGTTTCATTTTGGATAGTTTCTATTGCTGTGTCTTCAAGTTCAATACCAGTGTGTTTTTCAACTCTGTATTGTAGTTTTCATCTTTTGAAGTTCAATTCTTCTTTTAAAATTCTTCCATGTCTCTATTGAACTTTTTTGAAGATATGGAGTACATTGATAATAACTATTTAAATGACTTTGTCTGCAAATTCTAACATCTTTTTTAGTTCTTAGTCAGTTTTGTTTGGTTGATATTTTTCTTCTCGGTACGGGTTATATTTTCCTACTACTTTGAATGCCGGGTAGTTTTTGATGGATGCCAGACATTGTGAATTTTACCTTGTAGGGTATTGGATATTTTTATATCCCTAGAAATCTTTTTTAATGGGATGCAGTTAGATACTTGGAAACAATTTGATCCTTTTGGTCTTATTTTTAAGATTAGTTTCTGAGTACCCTACCGCAAACCCCATAAATTATAAGTTTCTCTGTTTGGCTGGTGGGACCAGGCACAATTCTCAGCCCTGTGTGAGTGCAAAGTACTGTTTCCTCTAATCCTTTCAGGTGGTTCTTTTTCTGGTCATGGGCTGTTTCCTCATATACATGTGCTCAGCAGTACTCTGCTGAATATCTAAGGGGTATTTACAGATCTCTGGAGAACACTCTTGTTCAGGCCTCTTCCCTCTGGTACTCTGTCTTGAGATTTCTGGCTGCTCTTATCTTCTCACTCGTTTCTCAGATACATCTCTTCAATTCAGGGATTGTGCTAGCCTCTTCCTTGGTTTTCTTTCCTAGCGCCATGGGTCTGGAAGCTGGGACAGTCATAGGGTTCATGTCATCAGTTTCCCATTTCTTAGGATTTGCCTGATGTTGCCCACTTATCACTGGTATTCGGTGTCTTGAAAACTGTTGTTTCACATATTTTGTATAGCACTTTCCTTTTTTCAGGCAGAAGGGCAAGTCCCATCCCTGTTACTCTGTCTTGACTGGAAGTGGGTGCCCTCCATTCTTTTTCTCTTCCTTGTAAAATCTTGTTGGTCAAGATAATTTTGGAGACTATTTAAGTATTTAATACTCAATGTAATGCAGTTCAGCACGATAGTCTCTCTATTTCTTCAATAGTTTCCAAACTTCCTATAATGAATATTTTGTGCTGTAAATATATTTTCAAAATTTTAGTTTTAATGTCAGGGATGTCCTAAATTATGCTTGAGGATTTTAATTATCACCCTAGCCATTCAAAACCATTTTTAAGGCGAGCCAGTAATAAATCAATACATTAAGTTTGTTATATACAATAATTTACATACTTTTAAGTGGATAAAAGGTGCTACTGTGGTGAAGTACTGCATTCCCATTAGCTTGTTTTTTAGAAGGATCGAAGCCAAGTAGTTTTGAAATAATATACTCTTGAATTTGTAGATGTGAATGATTATAAAACAGCTAATAAATTACTGTCTTTTAAATTGTATCACTTTTATGGAGTTCCTTTTTATGTTTATTTAGGAGATTCTATAGTTCATGCCTGGGTTTTTTGAATGTTTACATATCAAGCAGTAGTGAACTATGTGCTGGTGAACTTTTATTTTTAGTCTCTCTACTATTTGAATGATAGAAAATAGTACTGCAAACTAATATGAGAATAAAGTGTCAAAATTCAGGAGCCCATCTTGCTCTACTGCATATATCGTGTTGCTTCAAGAGTTTTCTGGCAGTAAGGGCACAATTGACTGTTAATTTAAAAGAATCCTTGAGGTGGTATAGTTCCATATGCTGTAGGAATATGTCAATGATTTTTTTTTATTTTATAATTTGAGTTTTTAATGTAGTCTTTTGAAAGCTAGTTGTTAAGCATGGCAAGAAGACTAGAGTTGCTTTAGAATTCTTAGGAAAATAATTTTGTAAGAACAAATTAAAATTAACTTTAACTTTCTTCAGCACTGTCATAAATACCAGCATGCTGAAGCCAAAATTACAGCAATGTTACATTGCTATGTTTCCAATATTTAAGCATAAAGGTTAGGCCAGATTTATAGTATCTTTTAAAATTGAACCAAAATATAAATTATTTATAGAATTTTAAGAACAGAATCTTAAAAAATCGAATACCACTCTGTGGTAGAGACTGCTAGTTCTCTCCCGATATCCCTTTTCTTCATCATCCTCAGACGTATTTCCCCTGATTTTTCAGTGCGGACAGACCCCCTACAGAATAAAGATGACATTTCTCAGCCTCTCTTGCAGCTAGGCATTATGCCATGTGACAGAGTCCTGGCCATTGGATGTAAGCAGAGTGATTTTTGCAACGTCCAAATGGGCCATGAAAGGACAGGGGTGTACTTTCTTCTTCTCCTACATTGCTGGCTGTGGATATGGTGGTATACTCTCTTAGAGCTTGCTAAACAGGCCAGCATCCTAGGAATGGAAGAGCAACATGATTTTTTAAAAAGGTCTGGGACAATGTTGATGACTTCTTGAAGCAGAGCTGCCATAACAGCTTGGAGTTTTATGTGAGCAAGTAAGAAACTTCTATCTTGTCTGAGCCACTGTTATTTTGGGCCTCTGTCACATAACAGGCAAAGCTATATACACTGTTCCCACATTTTTTTGTTTATAGATAAGTTAGTAGTTGCTTTTTATAACTGCAAGCTTGAAAGGACCAAGTGATCGTGCATCACAGAGATCTAAACTTCTTCAAAGGACCTCATTTAAAAAAATTGGACTGATCCATTATTATTAACGGAAGAGGACAATGCAATTATTCCCATCTGGCTCTTCTCTGAAAAATTTGAGGATCTAAGGCTCATAATCCTTATACTGACTTTTGAAGAAAACAAAGTTTGGAAAAAAGAAAGTTAAATTATTCAGCTCTCCACTTTGCTGCCAGTCACCAAATATTTTTTTTCATTTTCCCTATATTTTGCATTTCATAGTTGTCAAATCCCAAAGTTCACTTTTCGGTTCCCAGTGTGAAGTGGCCTGTGCCATTTTATACTGTTTACTACTCCCACTTCTGGAAATTATTATCTCTCAACCTCTGGGATGTCACACCTTTACAGTTTCTTCCTCTGCCTCTGCTCTCTTTTTGGTCTCCTTCATGGAACCTTCTTCCATCCACCTCTTCTATGTGTGTATACTCTGATTCGTGGTTCACTATTTCTTTTACTTTGCATTAGGGAGATCACAAATCAGCAGTTCGTAGCCATGTTTTGTTGCTGTGGCATAGAATTTAAAGAAATACTGCATTAATTGGCAATATTTAAAAATCAGGCCATTTAACATGAAATTTAGATTTTGGCTCTTCTTGACCAAAAAAGTGACCAGACAACGCTGCATTCCCCGTAGCATTAGGTGGTTGGAGCTGAGTTGCACCTGCTTCCTTTAGATGGGTGTGTTCTTCCTTCTTTGTCATAGTCCCCACCACTCCCTCTCGTTTATGTCTTGTTTTATTTATTTATTTTTATTACTTGTCTGATCATTTAGGCATTTAGGTTTACGATACTCATATTCTTGGGTAATTTAAGTTTTAAGTTAATCTTTCCTAAAAGCAGTTTCCCTTTTCTTCTCCTGTCTTTTCAATTCCAATTCCTCCTCCCCATTCCTACTATTATCCTAATTAGATGACCTTGTTTATTGTCTCTTCTAGCTTACTAGCAGTAGAATCTTAACTGAGTTTTATGCCTCTTGCCTTATCTAGATCCTCTAATCCTCCTCTGACACTGCTTCTAGAGTGACAGTTCTAAAATTAAATTTTTATATGACTCCATCCAGCCCAAAGACTTTGAGTGACTCACCTGCCTTCTAGATGATTTCGGACTCCTTGGCATTGATGTAAATATAAAATAGTGCAGCCACTTTGGAAAACAGTTTGGCGGTTCCTCAAAAAGTTAAATGCAGAGTTACCGTATTACCCATCAGTTCTTCTCTCAGGTATATGCCCAAGAGAATTGAAAACATATTTCTAGACAAAAATATGTACATGAATGTTCATAGATATTTATAATAGCCAGAAACTGGAAACAACCCGAATGTCCACCAACTGATGAATAAACAAAATTGTGGTATACTCACACAGTGGAATATTACTGGGCCATAAAAAAGAATGAAGTACTGATTCATGCTACAATATGGGTGAACCTTGAAACCTTTATGCCAAGTGAAAGAAGCCTGATTTGTACAGCCTTTTGTAAGGTCACATATTGTAGAAAGCATGTATATGAAATATCAGAGATGGAAATAGAGTAGTGGTCACCAGGGGCTGGAGGAAGAGGAAATGGGACGTGACTGCTGATGGGTATGGGTTTCATATTTTGAGGAGATGATAATGTTCCAGAATTAGATAGGGCTGATGGTTACACAACTCTGTGAATATACTTTTAAAAATCACTGAATTATACAATTGAAAGGTGAATTCTATGATATGTGAATTATATCTCAAAAAAAAATATCAAAGAACAAAACAGATCTGACTTTTGCTGATTTCTCCAGTCTCCTCTCCTGGTACTTCAGTCTTCCCGCAGACCCTCTCTCCCTTGCGCTGGGGCCCTGATCTCCTAAGTGCTTTAAGAGTTCCGTGCCATTGCTCAGTGTTGTCTATTTACACATTTCTGCCAGAGGAATTTCTACCACTCTCTCTTCCCTATTTCTGATTTTCCTTTAAATTTTAGTTCGGATCTCACCTCCTCTGGAGTTCCTTCTCTTCCACCAGTGCTGGTAAACTTAAGACAGGGATCCGATGATTCTCCAGAGCCAAGCAAGGACACCCTAGAAAGTGAAAAGAGAGTCATCTTGATATGCTTATTCAAATTTTGCGATCATAAAATCTAAAGAGGCTGGAAGCGTTCATGTTTTATAGTTTTTAATTTTAAATAAAATATGGTGGGCTCGGTGTGGGGAACCATATTTTATTTTATTTTTTAATTAAATTTATCAGAGTGACATTGGTTAATAAAATTATATAGGTGTCAAATGTACAATTTTATAATATATAATCTGTATATTGCATTGCGTGTTTACCACCCAAAGTCAGATCTCCTGCCATCAGCATGTATTTGACCCCCTTTTCCCTTTTCTGTCTCCCCCATCTCCTTTTTCCTTCTGGTAACCACTAGACTGTTATCTGTATCTATGAGTTTTTGTTAGTTTATCTGTTCATTTGTTACTTTCAGTTTTATATCTCACATGTGAGTGAAACCATATGGTTCTTGCCTTTTTCTGTCTGACTTATTTCACTTAAGATGATATTCTCGAGATCCATCCATGTTGTTGCAAATGGCAGTATTTCATCTTTTCTTATGGCTGAGTAATATTCCATTGTATATATGTACCACATGTTCTTTATCCGATCATCTATCGAAGGGTACTTTCGTTTCCATGTTACCGCCACCTCCCTCCCCTCTGTCCTGTGTAGGTTAGGATCACAAAATCTATTTTGTGATCCCCCAAACACCCTGGGCACCCTTTGTCACCCTGAATGATTATCTGTTTATTTTTCTGTCTCCCCATCTAGATTAGAGACTTCTTGGAGATAGTTCTTGTGCCTTTCATTTCTTTATCAATGCAAGTAAATCCTAGTAATTCTCCAAAGAAGTTTGGCAGATTTCGAATGTATGAAAAGACATTCTCAGTGACATCAAATGTAGTCATGTGGGAGAGAGAGCTTGCATTTGCTTTACTGAAGATCAGAGATGTGAGGACTGTTTAAGAAATGCTATGTAATTAGATGACTTCATTAAAATACGTGATCTCTCCTTTTCTCTCTCCATCCCTCCTCCCTCTCTCTCTCACCCTCTTTCTCACACATGCATTGCTTAAAAAGCTGTTTCAAAAAGAGTAGAATAAAAAAAGTGAGAATTTTCACTTTTCTCAACCTATGCACCTGAGAAAGGTGTTAGATTTAAGGCCTAAAGTGGGTATTAAAATGGCACTTTCCTCAACATATTTTTAAAGTGTTTTCTGTACTTTTCAAAACAGTCTTTCCTCTTCATGTCAGAAAATTCCCAAGTTAAAATTCATGTACTAACATTAACTCCCATTTTGGATCTTTTCACTATGCGGTGGCAAAGAGTGGCTAGTTAAGGTTTTTTCTTTGAGAAATGTGATTATACTTAATAGTTTATACATCATTTCTCACTTTTGTAACCTTTGGTTTTTAAAACTAGAAATTTCTTTTCTATTCTGTAGTATCTTATTTGGGTTCCCAGAGTCAGACCATGAGACAAAGGTTTGAGAGCAGGTAGTTTATTTAGGAGGCAGAAAACACATAAGTAGGGAAGTCAGTCGGTAAAAGGTATATATTAAGCCAGCTACCATTTTGGTCAAATGGAGCTTAATTCTTCAGGGGAAACTGTAGGAGACACTCCTTAGAATGGTCTATCTGAGAAGCAAGGGAGCTGGGGTATTTATTATACGGTGGAACCATTGCTCCTTTGTTGAGGGCTGCTTCCAGCCTGCTGTGCAGGTCCAGAGAAAACCCTTGGGCAACAAAATGAAAGTCGTGGCAGTTGAAAGTCTGTGAGCATACATTTGAGTAGTAATGGTCAGGGAATGTGGGTGAGCATCAACGGTGTCCACTACGTATGGAGATGGCACACCATAGTGGCAGGAGTGCGAAAGTATGAAAATATCAAGATATAAGTTAGCCTTACTCAAGCATTTACTCAACCATCAGATAAATACCTACTATGTGTTAAATACTATGCTAGGTGATGGGATATACTGACGCACTTGTTGAGGCACTTAGCTTCTTAAATCTCAGGTTATTCATTTATAAAGATAACTTATTTTCTTCCTTTCAAAAATTAAGACATCAATGACATGATATTCCCCCAAATACTCTGGAATGTTTAAAATAGTATCTCAAATTTATTATTATGATATTTACACAAATTTACCCTAAGAAAGCAGTAGAAATGTGGTTAGGCCATAAATTTGCCTCTTATCAGGGATATGTTAGCCAGTCAAAAGCATTTTTTAAAATTTAGGCTGCGTGAATTTGGCTTCTCTGTGCAGTTTATATAAGATAGTAAATTTATAAGCTCTATGAAAGGAATAAGGTACCATAGGGATGGTTATTTTTAGCCAGTTGTCAGTGAAGGGATCCCAGAAAAAGTGGATAAAATGAACTTCAAAGTAATAGGTAGGAATTCACTATGTGGAAGTAGAGAATTTATGAAGGAACAGTGCATTCCAGGAGAATTTTTGCTAAGTCCAAGAGGCAGAGCAGGTAAGAACCCACTCAATGCCCAGGTTAACTTTCATGCCCATGTCTTGGCCAGGACATCTTTCTCCATTGTGAACTAGCTATGTGGTATCCGACTAGTTATTTAAGTTTTCCTAGGCTTTCATTCCTTAACTATAAAGTAGGGGCACTAGTACTACTTGTACTATAAGATTGTTGTAAGGATAAGCGAGATACGTTCCGTAAGGCAGTTAGAATGAGGAAAATTCTCAGTAGCCTCATCTGTAGCTTTTGGTATCAGCGTAGTTTCAGATTGCAAATCATATTGCCCTAAGATGCATCTGGCCCACACAACACAAAGTTTCCCGAAGTATATGGACATTAGTCCCAAACATTTGCAAGAAAAAAGGATTATAAAGTTAAAAGAATTTAAGAATCCTTGTGTACCATACATAGACTTCATGGAGGGTCACATTGAGATATACACAGTGCTGAGATGTCTAGGAAACTTTTGTGGCTTTAATACTGTGTATTAAATTTCTTTAATCACCAGTTTCTTCCTCCCGCCCTCCAGTATAATACCTATTCACATTGGATACTCTTTGGGACGTACTAGTTTGAGAGCTTCATGAGTTGGATCTAGCAGGTTATTCACATTATACATCCACATTAATATTGTCTATCAAAGTAATCATCTTAAGGACTTGTAAATGTCTTTAAGTAAAATGGCCTTTTTCAGAACAGTTTTTTGAGATTCTCTCTTTAGGTGTGCCTCTGAGTGCGTTTATTAGTCCCTCCACATCAGTCATTACATGATCTCTTACATATTTTGTTCCTTATTTTCTATACAGAATTTTATCACTTGTCCTATGATCCTTTCTAGGCCTCAGACCTGTTCAGAATGATGTTTTTCAGCCTCACTTGAAATAATTTAAAGAACATTCCCGGGACAATTTTGAAAGTCAACTTCCAAAAATTCTTGGAATAATGCCACTGTCATTAAACTAAGTCATAACTTTCAAGGTGAATGGTTTTAAAAGGGACGGAAGCTACTTCGGAATGCGTATTTTCTCTGCAGAAAAAAATGGTTTGTCATTTTATAGTCATACAAGGATTGCTGAGTTCTTACTATATGCTTGACCCTGTGGTAGATATAGTTGATTTGGGGCAGATGTTCATAGTCTAGTGGGGGAGAAATAAATGTTCAAAAGTAATCATGATAGAAGGGGATAAATACGGTCATAGAAAGATTAGAGTGTTAGGAAAGTATGGAGGAGGGGTCAACCCCAGGGGTCAAAGAAAGCTTCCCGACAGCCAGGGTACTTAGATGAGCCTTGACTACCATGTAAACAATAGAGAAAGGATATTCCAGGCTGAGAGATATAAATTTAGGGAGGGTCAGAGATAGAATGAGGGTAGGGGAACCGCAGCCATGAGAGTGTAAGTGGAGTGTAGGCATCACTTAGGAAAGTGGATGGTGATGAGGCTGGGAAGCCAGGTGGAGTCCTCACCCCAAAGGGCTTTGTAAGTGCTGGGGCCTAGAGTTTGGGGTTTATTCTCTAGTTGGTCGAGCACCACTGATAGATTATTAACCAGATGGCCATAGTCATAGTTTTAAAATGATTGTTTTGGTAGCACTCTGCAGTTGAGTTGGAGTAGGGAGGGAGAGACAGGGGTCAAGGAGCTTGGGAAGCTACTGTATTGGTCCAGGCAATAGTGAGTTTAAACTAAGGTAGTGGGAGTGATGATAGAAAAGAGCTCTGAAGGATATTTAGGAGAAGAGGAGGTAGATAGTCATGACTGACTGGGTAAAAAGAATGAGGGGAAGGGGAAGTCCGGGATTCTCTCAAATGGGTGGGTTGGATATTGGCACCATTCACTGTGTTTGGGATTCAAGAGAGAAACACATTTGGGGGTGGGGGAGGATTTGCTGAGTTTTGCTTTGTACTTGTTGAATTTGAAATGCTTATTGGATATTCATTTGTACTTTCACTGATTCCTAGAGTAACTGCTCTGTGCTAGATAATGTGTTGGACTCACAGGATAAGGCAAGAAAAGTCACAATGTCTCATGTCCCCATGAAGTTTACAGCCTAGTGGGAGAGACAGCACATAAGGAAATAATTACCAAACTAACTACTTATTTAGTAGGTAAATTAGGAGAGCTAACTTATAAAGCAGTTTGCAATCTATTCTGAAATGTAGCAGGACAGCATGGTCTACTAAGTGATAGAGATTTGGAGGTCACTGGTGTATAGTAGCTAACTGAAGCCATTGATGAAATTGCCTAGACTGGATTTGCAAAATGAGCAGGAAAGCAGACTGAGGTTAGAATAATAACATTTAAGGAACATTGTAGATGAATAAAGTCATAAAATGAATCCGAAAAATGAATGGCAGGGTAATGAAAAGACATATGGAAAGGATTGGGAATGTGGCAGAGAGGTCAGAAAAGATAGGTGTGCAAAAATTCAATGGCTTTGGAACTGCAGGTCCATGTTGGCTCTAGCAAGAGCAGCTATAGTGCTGTGGTGGGTCTATAAGCCATATTTCCATGCAGTGGTGTGCTGAAGCTGGCGTACACTAAGATATGAGAGCCAGATTGTGAAATTTTCAGGAATTGTGAAAGCTGGCTGTTAAACACAGCCATTATTTAAAACTGAACTATTTTGCACTGTAAAGGAAACCATCAATAAAACAAAAAGGCAACCTACTGGATAAGAGATAATATATCTGATAAGGGGTTAATATCCAAAATAATATATCTGATAAGGGGTTTCTATACAAAATATATAAGAATTCACACAACTCGACATCAAAAAATAAACAATCTGATTTAAAAAATGGGCAGAGGACCTGAATAGACAGATCTTCAAAGAGGACGTACAGATGGCCAACAGACCTCTGAAAAGATGTTCAATATCACTAATCTTCAGAGAAATGCAAATCGAAACCACAACGAGCTATCACCTCACACTTGTCACAATGGCTATTAATAAATCAACAAAGTGTTGGCAAGGACATGGAGAAGAGGGAATCCTCTTGTACTGTTGATGGGATTGTAAATACAGCCACTATGGGAAACAGTGTGGAGGAGCCTCAAAAAATTAAAAATAAAACTACTGTATGATCCAGTAATTCCACATCTGGGTATTTATCCGAAGAAATCTGAAACATTAATTCAAAAAGATAAATGCACTCCTATGTTCATTGTAGCATTATTTACAATAGCTAAGATATGGAAACCACCTAAGTGCCCCTTGATAGATGAATGGATAAAGAAGAAGTGGTACATATGTGCAAAGGAATATTACTCAGCCATAAAAAGGATGAAATCTTGACATTTGTAACACCATGGATGGACCTAGAGGGTATTATGCTAAGTGAAACAAGTCAGAGAATAACAAATGCCGTATGATTTCACTTATATGTGGAATCTAAAAAATAAAATAAATGAACAAACAAAACAGAAATAAACTCAAATATAGAGAACAAACTGATAGTTGCCAGATGGGATGAGATTTGGGGGCTAGACAAAAAAGTTGAAAAGAATTAAGAAGTACAGATTGCCAGTTATAAAAATAGTCATGGGAAGGTAAAGTACAGCATTGGGAATATAGTCAATAATATTGTAATAACTATGCATGGTATCCAATGGGTACTAGACTTACCATGGTGATTGCTTAATGAGGTATATAAATATCTAATCACTATGCTGCACACCTAAAACTAATACAATATTGTATGTCAACTTGTCATTGAAAAATAAAATTTAAAAATATTAAAAAGTTAAATTATGTACCCTAAAAATAAATTACATTAAAAATAAGTATAATAAATATTCAAAATTTATCCTCCCTAATTATTTTACTACATTTTTCTATTATTTATGCTCTTAAAGTCGCTTATGGCTATTTCGTCTAAAGGTATTCTATAACAGTGGTCTGCTTCACATCTCTTATGAACTCTGTGTTTGCTGACTTCACTTTGGTATCTAGAAATTAGAGTATTTACACTTGGGAAATTGACAAATACTATAAATCAGATTTTATTTCGTTGATTGTCTAGACTTAAGAAAGTGAGATATTGTTACTGCAGACTAAACTCAAGTATGTTGGATATGTAGTGATTACATTGTGAATGGCAAAGAAATTGAAGAAATGTTCTTCCAGATAATTCTCCAAATACATAAACTATTGTCCAGTTCAACAAAGAAATTGCTCCCATTATTGATGAGCAAGAGGAGTTCTGACATACCAATTAATTATTTCATTTTCATCTTAGTAAAACAAAGGAAGATATCAGCCAACATTCATGTCAGAATATACCAGATTTGGTAAATATCATGGAAAGCATTTTTTTAAGAAACAGTTGACTATATGAATTTATAGTAAAGAATATGGTGTGTTTTGTTATTATGTGTAAATTGTATCCTACATCTCTGTTATGTCAGTAAAATTCATAATAAACATGTATGTATATATACATACAGCCATATCGATTTTTATGAGAGCCAATTGCTGAACACCAGCACACAATGGCTGTATATATGGATGTGAGGAAGCAAGCGGGGTTTACTCCTTTGAAAAGCATGGCAGAGGAGGGACGTTTCTTGAGTACTGTGTGTATAGGTGGCCATAAGACATTTGCAAGATTGAGGATATTGCGTGTGTGTGTGTGTGTGTGTGTGTTTACTCAGATGAATTTATAGCCTGAAGGAGAGGAGCCCTTAGAAAGGGAGAAATTGATGGCACAGAAAAAGAGAGAAATAAATGTTGGAAGAAGGTGACAAAGAAATGGGAGGAAGTAAGAGCACAGGCCATTGTGAAAAAATTAACCTTGAATACAGGGAGCACCCGTATTCCCGTAAGGATGAGGAATGGTAATGTAAGATGTGATAAATTCAAGTACATGTACATTAAAGTCATTTACACCAGTGAATTGTAATTTAAGAAGTGGGCAGGATGAACTCAAGACAATAAATCCAGAAAGATATTGTTAATTTAGAAATAAATTATATAATAAGAGGTGAATATGGTGGTTGACCAGAGCAAGTTTTCTTGATGATTTAATCTCTGAAATATTGTATTGTATTTTTAGTCTCTCTTTCTGGGTGGAGAATTTTAAGTAAAAAAGAGGCAATTCAAAGGCACCTCATTCATTTAAATGCCAACTCTTATTTCTTTTTCTTAGCCCTGCAATATATTGCTAAATTTCCATGGACACAGGTTGTTTCTACACGATGATCAGAGATGGAGTATAATTTGAGGTTGACAAAAATGCATCCATGGATAGTTTGAACACAAGGTAAAATGTTATCCAGACTGCTGAAGAAAACAAGTCTTATTTTGGAACATGACTTTCTTCAGCATTATAATTTATGACTTTTCACTTGGATTCTTGCTTTTAACACACTCATAGTTATATATATGCTTCAATCAAAGAAATGCATAACATTTTGCTTACACTGTTTCAGCTCTATTAGTTTTCTGCTATTGAAACTTACAATCTTTATTTTCCTCTCAATTGAAATATAGTGAAATAAAGAACTATTTTATATTTTCGCAAAGATTTAACATTTCAAGTTTTTTCAGGTCTATTTTCAAGATATATTAAATAATTATCCTAAATATTGAGAGATACTGACACTGATTATGCTAACTATTGGTATTGGTATTGAATATCACATGCATCTGGCCCTAAGTTGCCATGAATAGCTCTCATTTTTTGAGCCTAACATTGTAGGCTCCTTTGCATTCTAATAGCACCTCATCATCTGGCTGAGGATCTCAAGGCCTTAGCCTTGACTTTGGGAAGAATAATCCCTCACTCTGTACTGGTGTTGTTAGAACACTGTCATGGTCTTGCTCAGGCAGCTGACCCTTGTGTTTGTTGATTGATTTGTGGTTGTAAGATGCTACTGCTGCTCTAAAAATCACATTCATGCTCAAGGCAGAAAAAAAGGGAGGTGGATCAGGGAAAGGACAGTGCCAGGCACATGCATGTCCGATTTAATCACGAAAGCAAAAGCTTTAGACCCACTTCCTCAGCAGAGTTCCACTTGAACCTCATTGGCCATCCCGGGGTATAGGAGCATTCGGAAAGCATTAGCTTCCCAACATCTGTAGTGGGTCACAGCAAAGGGAGAGTTGGCAGAGAACGGCTTGGGTTAGTCAATTAGGAGTGTTTACCAAAGGGGAGGATTTCAAGTCCTGTCTTTGCATTTCTATAACTTATCAATTTAAGGCTGTCTTACCTAGAAAGCAGCCTTTTTAATCTCCTTATTTGCAGGCCCAAGAAAAACTTTGCTGGCCCCCTTCTAAACTTTACTTTTAATTATTAAGTAAAGCCATGAGATCATCCCTTCTGGAGGAGAGGATTTGTTCTTTAATATCAGTCTAGATAGAGCCGTCCAGGAATTAAGACACAACCCTGAAATTGAAAGGGAACCACTGTTAATAGATCTCAACGCCAAGTGTGGCTGCTAGGGAAGGCTCTTATAAAAAAGATCAGTAAGAAAGTCTTCTGAGAATCTGCCTGATAATACTTTTCTATCTGAATAATTTAAACGAGTGTAACTGCGTACGTTACTGGTTGTTTTCTGCTTGGTGTGGGACCGTACATCAAGACTTCTTGTTTGAAATATGTTAATTTCTTTCCGTGCAGCTAAAATTATGAGAAAAGAGCAAAATTTAAGTAAACTGTTCGTGGGCTACTTGGGAGCACTGAGAATGGACCTGAAGTGAATATATTTCTAAAATTCATGTCTTGATCATGTATAGATCTTGCACTATTCACACCTGCAAGAATAAAATATTTCTGACCCTCTAGGTGCAGAATGATTTTTTGTTTTGGATTTATGAGAATAATTTTTAAATGACAAAATTTGCAGTACATGTAAATGAAAAGCCAATTATTAAATTATTTGCAAACTTAAATTCCATCATAAAGACATAATGAGATATACATTTTTTTTTCTGAGATCTTATTGTATTCTAGTATTAGGCTAAGTGATTCATGTATATTATTTTATATCTTTGAAGTAGTTAGAATTATTTTCTCCTTTTGAAGAATCTGATACTCATAGAGGTTAAGTTACTTGCCCAAGGTTTTAATGCCAGTAATTCCTGGCAGCTGTGATTTGAAACCAGGCAATCTGCCAGACCTTCCAGGTGTGGACCTGTGCTCTTAATAGTAATAACAATTAGGCACTACGCCAAAGATTTTATTTTCATTTCATCTATTATTCATTAAAATCCTAGACTTTGGTGCTATTATCATCATCCGTGGTTTATAGCTGAGAATACGGAGTGTTAGAGAGATTCAGTAGTTGTGACAATTTTTCACAATGTCCATGGCATGACTTTCAACCCAGGCAGTCTGACCTGACTCCACGTGGACCCTAACCACTGTACTACACTGCTTGTATGTAATTATTCACATGTTTGACTTATATCTCTACAGTTTTCTATAAAATGTAATGTTTATTTCTAAAGAGAAATTTTTGTCTGCATTGTAAAATTCCAGAAAAACCTTCTTATTTCTCGATGGTTTCATGCTGAGAGACAGCTCTCTTCTTCTTAGATCAAATTTGACGGCTATTTTTCTGGTGTATGTTAACAAAAATTTGATAACGATTGCTTTGTGTCCTACATATATGACCAGAGCTTGGATTAGTTTCATTTCTTTGATGCCTGAGTGAATTTCTCTTTATCAACAGTAACTAAATTTATATTAGAAAAAATCTAGGCTGAGAAAATCTGACATCAGAATCAGCAATGATGAAAGATTATACCTGACTGGAAAAGTTGTGTTTTATGTTAATTGCTGATGTTTTATGATAAGAGAAAAGCGATCATTTTTATTCAAATACCACTTTGCTTAACGGATATTAATAGAAAGTAATATCTACTTCCTTATACTGTGAATTGTGATTGGAAAGAAAATGTGATTACTATTCAGTCCCAAGAAATAATCTACTTCATTACAGACACATTCATATGAAATTATAGTTCATTCTAGACCAGCGATGCTTTGATTTTGGTTCAAATGTATCTAAAATAAAATATAATAAAAATTGTTATGTGAAAAAAAATCAACTCTGTATTATTCCAGGTACATTTCATCACCTAACTCCCTTTCACTCAAATTCAGTGCTATATTTTGTAGTGATTGACTTACAGGAGAAAGATCTGTGACTTCTATCTTGCTGTATGACCTTGGGGAAAATTGGCTTAAATGTATGAAAGGATATTTCAGGCATTGACTCAGACTAAATAAATGCTAAATTTGATACAGTGAGTGGGAAATTTTTCTCACCACATGGAACCACTAATGAGCTTGGGAAGTAAACACGGTTAAGTAGACATAGTTGCCTTTTTGTTACAATAATTCTGAATTGGCCTATTAGCATGAATATCATTTCAGTGAACTTCACATTTGTAGCTTTGGGACCAAGAAAACCAGACCAAACAAACAAACAACAAAAAATTAAATGTCTACAGATAGAGAGCTATTGTGGATTGAATTGTGTTCCCCACAAAGATATGTTTAAGTCCTAACCCCTGGTACCTGTGAGAGTAACTTTATTTGGGAAAAGGGGTCTTTGTAGATATAATCAGGTTAAGGTGAGATCATACTGGAGTGGGATGGGCCATTAATCCAATATGACTGGTGTTCTTACAAGAAGAGGAGGAGAAATAGGCATCAGGGAGAATGACAGTGACGACAAGGGTAGAGGTGGGTGTGATGCCAGCAGCAAGCCATAGATTGCTAAGGATTGCCAGCCACCATCAGAAGCTAGGAAAAGCAAAGAAGTATTTTCCCCAGAGTCTCATGGCCTTGCTGACACCTTGATCTCAGACTTCTAGCCTCTAGAACTGAAAGAAGTAATATCTGTTGTTTTAAGACACTTAGTCTGTAGTAGTTATAGCAATCCTTGGAAATTAATACAGAGGTAAGAATGGAGCGATGATGGACAGAGTCAGTCATAAAGCTTTGTGGACTTGCTCTTTATCCTGTAGTTCCTCATTTTCCTTCTCCTCCCCATGTTATTATCATTAATGTCAGAAAACTGGGTTCTGTTTCTCTCTTCGTCATGTGCCTTGCAACGTTATTTAATCTCTCTCGGTCTCATTTGCTCATGGTGAAGCGAGGATCTCCCACCCTTCTGAATAATAATAGTGGTCAACAGTTATGGGACTTTTCCCTATCCAGGCCCAGGGCTCAGTGCTTAACATGAATTATTTCATTTACTTCTCAAAAATCTTATGAGGAATGTATTATTATTATCTGTACTTTACAAATGAGCCAAATAATGTTTGTGACTTCTCGCTTTTTCCTGTCTTGTCCCCTCAGTGACTTGAATATGGGAATCAGAGCTGAAATAGTTTATTTATGTTTCCTTGATGAGACAGGTAACAGCAGATACCTAACTTGACTTAATCTGAGTAGAAAGAGGGTGAAAACCATTGGAAAAAGTTGTTACACCATCGAGATACTGTCACTTTGGACATGTCACTGATTTTTCATGTGTAGAATAGAGGCTTCATATTTTAAAAATTTTCTTTGTTATACTTTAACCCTTTTTTATTTGAAAATATTTTAACATAGGTTCTTTATTTTCCAGCTTGCTTGAAAATTTCATTATTGGAGGTACTTCAAGTTAGGATGTAATAGGGGAATTTAATGATCTAACTGACCCCATCGATATTCACCATGTGCTCGACACTGCATTATGTATGGCAACCTGTGAGAGAGATGATATTATTCCACAGCTTACAGACTGAAGCTTTGAAAAGTAACTTGGTTAAAATTACTAGTCTTCAAATCCTTGTCTGTTTTGCTTCCAGATTCTAGTTTTATATGTTCTTGTTAGAGAAGGCCATTTACACAGTGACATGGATTAATTTATTGGATTAATGATCAACTGGGAAGCTAGTCATATGGGCCCTAAGGAGATACTGACCAAGATATGTATGGATGGGAAATACAGAAACATCTGAAAAATGGTATGCAGAATGGAGAGTAGCTGACGCCCGGGATGGGGTACAACATAAGGACCCTAGGTGTATCAGCATGGGGACATCAAAGGTGAACTTGGCTTCTTTCAGAATGCTTAATCTAAGCAATTCTAGAATCAGACTGATCTGTCCTTAATTATCATAACTAGGGCCAAGCCAAAATGGAATGTTTCCTACTTAACTTTCTGGTTGTTTGTATTCTCCCATTCGAGAACATGGTAATAAACTTTACTCTCTATCCTTAACACAGGCCTTTTAGTTCATGGTAGGTTGCAACCCTATAATAGAAAATATCTTATGTTTCAAATTAGAGTGCAAATTAAGTCTGTTCCATGCTGTTTCTGTCATGGACACTTTGTCACATGCCTCTAATACTAAAAATTCTTAGAAAATACAGTAAGCATTAGTATTTGAATAGGTCTTAGAGGCAAAACTGATCTGACCAAGCAATGTACATTGGTTAAGTGAAATATGAAAGACTGTCTGTTCTATCTCAGCTGAGGATGTCTGCCATAGAAAATGTTTGTTATGGCACAGTAGAGAGACTGAAGCTACCGGAGTCTTGTTACCCAAACTCGCCTTGGTTAAATTTGTCTTCTGTCTTCTAGACGTTAGAGAACTGTCAGTCTCCTGAAGAACTGGGCACTATAGTGTAGGAAACAGGAAGAGAGTTTGAGGAGCTTAGCCAGTTTACCAGGAGGATTTTCTGGGAAAATGCACTTGGATAGTGAATAGACACTGGAAAGTCTGACTGTCTAATTTGGATTTTCCCTCTATACCTGTCATGGTGAAGTGAAATATCTGTTGGACTGGGAGTAAGTGTGGCAGTATTTTGGTCACAGTTCTGCTGCAAATTAACATTAGGACTAGAAAGTGGTGCTTCTCGACAGTAACTTTCTTCATTTGTCAAAGCTTGCGTTTTTACCTTTAACTTCCCTGAAATGCTTTTTCTACCTACAAAAAACCCCGAGATGTCATATTGAGAATGAATTTCACCAAGTATTGATCAACCCCCTGGATGATGACCATGACCTTGCCATGCTTGCCATCTTTGCCATCAAAGAACATTTTCATGGGTCATATATCAGAAGTTTGAAATGTGGACGATACCACAGTTTTTATCTGGAAACCAATATCTAATGGCTAATGATAGTGATGACACTACCATTAATGAAGAGAGCATTTATTATAGGCCACTGTTACTCCACACGGGAGGGATATGTGACCATGTCTGGGGACCTTATGGGCTATCACAACAGAAGGGAGGAGTGCTCCCGGCATCTAGTGGGTAGAGGCCAGGGACACTGCTAAATGTGCAGGACGGCCCTCACTACAAAAATGATCTGGCCCAAAATGCCAGCAGTAGTGCCAAAGCTGAGAAACCTTGCTTTATAGCCAATCTTTAATTTATATACATGATGATTATAGAAGATGTTAAGCCCATTTTACAGCCGAGGTTCAAAAAGTTCAAGTCAATCTCTCGATGTTAAGCAGTTCATTAGAGACAGAGCCAGCATTCCATCCCAGTCTCTAAAACCTTCCCTCTTAAGCTAAGAGATGGTACCCAAACACAACTCCCCTTGGTTACCCTACATTGAGAAGTGTCCTTCACCTCAGTTTCTTCACCTTTAATATGAGAAGAGTCTCTGTCCTTTACCTAGATGTCTGTAGTAATATATTTTGGTCAGGGGTAGGTAGTGGGAAGGAAAGTTAGGGGGTTTGGAGATTTTCAAAAAGTTGAGGTATTATAACTTAAATGTAATATTTTTGGCAAAAATCTGTAGTCATAAGTAGTGTGGGTGAAATACAAAATATATATTTAGAGTTTAGTGTTGCTCATACATATGCATTGTTTTTAGATTAAGAATGAGAGCTTTTAGTTTCTGCTTCTCTTTGTATCTTTCAAAAGCAATTTGATTTGCTCTTCTCTTGGGTGTGGTGGTGATTTGTAGAGTTTGCTTATTGTTGAGGAGTCGGAGACTCTTTGTGGGTACATAAGGATGAGCGTTTACTTCTTCCATGAGACATTAAGGTAGATTTTGCGTTTTTTGGGATTAAAGCATAACAGAAGTTACAGAGATGTGAGAAAGGCCAAACTGCACTTTGGGGAAAGAAGTGTGGAGAACCCCATGAAATAAAATTCAGTTTTATTTACTTCTCTGGTCACCGATAAATCTCAATTTTAGGATAAAGCTTGATAGGTAAATAAAGTTACTGGTGTAGGAGGTCGAGAAAAGTTAAATTATTTTATTTGAAAACTTAACATTTTATGAGTGGGAAGCATCGCTTAGGAAATTGACAAGACTTATCCCTATACAATATTAATTTTCTTGTCTAAATATTAAATTGCCTTTTACATAGTACATTTGGAAACTTGTACATTGAACTTATAGACAGGTGTCCTGGGTAGGGTTGTACTTGCCCATAGAGTTTTATACCTGCACAGAGAGTCTGGTTTTCTTCTGGAGACTTGTGGCAGCAGCTTCAGTTGCTTTGCACAATAATCACGTAGAACAAAGGCACCTCTTTGATTTACTTGGTGTTCATTCTGTCAATTGGTAGTTTTAATAAATAGAGAAAGGACAGGGCATGCAGCCAAGGTAAGGCGAGCTCCCTAACAATATGCAGATAGTACTTCAAAATGATCCATAGAAGAGTTGAAAATCTCTAATCAGCATCTGAAAATTGAACATTTTAAGGAAGCAATACACAGAGATATGCTCAGTGTGGCAGTCACGTTAACTGAAAGAATGAATTCCAGCTTTTCAGAATTAATTTCAAAGCTTTAAGAATACAGGTCTAATCTTTACTGTCTTATATTAACTACAGACATCATTATTTTTACAGGCATTTACTGATCATTGCAATTTATTTTTAAGTAAAAAAAAGTTACTGTATTTATTGAGAATAGTTTTGGATACCCTGAAACATAATAGTTCACAGGGAAAAGATAAGAAGATCTTGAAAAGATGCGATTTTCTGTTTCATATCAGACCTTGATATGAATTTCAATTGTTACTTTGTTTCTTTTTCATCCTTTTTGAAACAAAGCTACCCCTGCGTTTCTTCATCACGCCGATTCCCCAGAAGCCAACATCAAGATCCATGGTTTCAGCAGAATTTAAATATATTATAGTAATTACAGTATTGAAAAGTCCCCATAGCATTCAATCATAATATTTTATATAAGGCAGAGAGAAATATTAATTCATTTTCATGTACAGTTGAAAGATTATGTTAGACTGAATTTTCTTTAGAGACCATGTGCATATTTATCAGTAGATTAAACTCACTGCTAGGTAGGTGTGTCAGTTGCTGAGAATTTGGATATGTTATATGCGGGCAGTATTCTCGTTGGGCGAGGGAAGGATAGAAAGGAATGGAGCTGACACTTACTGAAGTGCTAACTAGGTTCCAGGCACAGTACTGGAGATGCTAAGTCGTGTAAATATCCTAACAGCTCTGAGACCTAGATGCTATTATTTTCCTTTTACAGTTGAGGAAATAGAGACAAAAAGTTACAATAACTAGGAAGTACTTTTTCTACTATACCCAGTTCCATTTCTAATATCTGGACCAAGAAATGGAGATTTTTCTGGGAGGTGGGGTGCGGGGATCAAGTTATAGTTGTTGGTTGACTTGAACACAAACCTCTAAGGGTTTGGATTTATCCTTAAATCCAAAGATTTCTGCTATTTTGGGGTTTTTCTTTAATTTGGGGGGGGTGAAGATTTTTATATACTCATTCAAATTACTACTTGAAATATTTCCAAATGGCTCTAAAGACACATTGGTTACAATGACAGATATTGGCATAATGGGCACTATTTCATTTGGAAGGTAACCCCCTCCTCCAGCAGAAACTTACTTCAGAATGGAATCTGCTAGATTATCTTAGTTTTGATTTTGCATTGTTATTTGATACTGCAAGATGTCACAACCTCTTTTTATTCAGAGCTATTTTGTCCAAAATGGCAAAGGGACATCGGTCAATTTAAAGCCAGAAGTCCAAATGTGATTTTTGCAGCTGATAATTCAGTTTCATCCCTGTATATTTTAATTATAAATAAATATGCAACCCCCCAATTTAAAACAGGTTGCATTGAAAAGTTCATTTGGAACAGAGTGGTTTGGAGTTTGAAACATTTTTCCATAGAAACAATGTTAGGTTTCCAGGCCAACCCACAAAAACCTACTTAAACCATATTGTACAGTTTCTGCTCTAAAATCATCATGGGGCCCACACAACATATATAATAATATTTCACTGGGAAAATGCAATTGGAGTTTGTCTTAGAATAGACTAGAGCTTTACTGGAGTAGAGCTGGGCACTTGAAGTCTTCCTGACAGCTTGGCAATGAGAATTAGCATTCTGTTTGTACGTTTTGTACGACGGTGTCTATAGTTCCCATGACCTTTGGTAGAGACTCTAGCAGGATGAAGGCGAAGGCAGGAAATGGGGTATCTTCTAAAAGTAGTTACAGGATTCAACATGCTTTTGGCTATAAGCAAAAGACTACTCAATTTAAATAATAGGGTTTATTCTCTTATATAAGAAGTCAGAACAGGCAGGTTCAGCATCGGTTATTCAACAGCTCAGTAAAGTCAAGGTTCTAGGTTATGTTAGGTTCTTTGAAATCTTTATAACCTCATGATTATATATAAGCATAAGAATCTTGTCCTTGCATAACAAACAGCGAAAGATGAAAGAATAAAGAGTGATCTCTTAATTTTATTAAGCAGGAAAATATCTCCCAAAAGGCACTCCCCTCAGCAGATTGCCCTTTACATACTATGGGCCAGAACTCTGAGTCAGAGGCCAGTTCCTAAACCAATCATTGGCCACTGAAAATCAGATTGCTACAACTGGCTTAGAGTCTAAGACTTGTAAGAATTACAATTTATCTTCTGTCCCATGGGGCAGATGCCCACCTTCTCTGAGCTCATTGCCAAACTCATCTGGAGATCTGTAGACAATAATGAAGGTGGAATGTCTTTTGGGTGAATGTCACCCGTGCCTTCCACACTGTCTGCCACTAGGGAACAAAGGCATGGGGCAAGGAGAAGGCCATAAAATCTAAGTTTTTGTTTTAGTGCTCTCCAACCAGCTGTACGATATCGAAAAAATCATGTGATTTCCTTCCCAACTCCGGTTCCTGCGAAATAAGGAGGTAGTATAGATTCATTCTTCAGTTCATTCGTTCAACAAATGTTCATCGAGCATCTAGTTTGTTACAAGCAGCATTTTAGACACTGAAGACATAACAGTTCTGAATCTTCAACAGTCCTCTGCTCTCTTATGTTTCTGTGTGATTCTGTGTCATAAGCTGTTGTGGTAAAGCTTTGGGGATCAGGGTAGGATAGTGTAGACACATAAAGCTGTCTGATAGTGGAAATTCTAGGGGAAGTTTCATTGCTCATTCTAAAACAAACCTAATTCTTACTGAATTTTTCTTATATTTCTGTCCCCAAAGGAACAGATAACTTGATAGACATTTTCCATTTTTTTTTTTTAAATATGCTTTTAGCAATAGAGGCAATAGATGGTGATGATGGTGTGAAGAGGACTTCTTCACCTTCCTCACATTTTTCTCTTAGACCTGTAGAGATAGTTAAAAGAGCATGAAGAGAATAGTAGTGCTTTCGTCGATCCAAAGTACTGAAGGAAGATTTACTTATATTTCCAAGAAATATCTAGATTTGATGAGGAAGGAGAAGAACGTGTTGGAGACTGGCTGGTGACTGCTAAGAGCTGCAGAAGCACCAAAGAATGAGGTCAGCCTCTGGCTTCTGTCCTTTTTCTCAGCCATATTTATTCCTGCAGCCCAGGACACTGCCCTGCCTGGCTGCAGTGTGGGTGGGGATCAAGGGCTGGGGAAGGGAAGGCGCTGCGCAGGCATCATCAGAGATCGTGGGCAGTGAAGGAATGGGAGGCAGGACAGCAATCTTCTGTTCAGAGTAGCAGAAGTCTTGCTGCACCCCGAGTTTCTGGATCTTTCCTGCAAGTCCATTTCCCAAGTGAAAGTATACGTGTAATCAAATGCAGCAATATGATGAGCACTGGCTCATAATAAATACATATTTTTTAAGTATGATAAAATACTTTCTAAAGTAATATGGCGATTTTAATTACATTGCATCGTAATTCTAGTCAAACCTTTTGGGATGTGTAGATAGTAGAGGATTACACTTTGCGTTCCCTCTCTACGTATCTGTCCACCTCGGGAGTCAGCATACTTCTCTGCAAAAGACAAGAAAGTAAATATTTCACTCTTTGTGGGCCATATGGTCTGTGTCCTAAGTTCTCTGCTCTGCTGCTGCAGCACAAAAACACCATAGACAATCGGTAAACAAATGGATGAGGCTATTTTTTTTTTTTTATGGACAACTTCCTTGTGTTGTCTTCAATTTCACATAATTTTCATGTGTCATGAAATATTTTTCTTTTTTTTCATTTTGTTCAATTATTTAAAAATGTAAAAGCCACTCACCTTGGGGGCTGTGCTAAGACAGGGCAAAGGCCAGATTTGGCCCTCAGGCTATAGTTTGTCCACTGCAGTCTGTCTGTTTATCTGTCTGTCTGTCTGTCTACCTATCTTCCTTCTTTCTTCTTTCATTTGTGAGCAAGAATCTGATTCCATTAAATTCTATGCAAGGAATGCTTACATATTCGTATAGTAAACTGCTCTAAACACTTAGAGAATAGCTTATCTATTAGATCTCTGGTATTGATTCATGTCTGTTTTCCATTGTTGAACTTGCTGTACAATCTTTATTATCATTGTGATTTTAAAATACTACATTTAGCATGGTTATAACAATTTGGAGTAATTCCTTTGTTAAAGGTCCTTAAGGAAGTCCATTATGTCTAATAATAAATGATCTCGGACCTTGTTGAGACTTGAAAACCACAGGTGCATGATAGTATCACGTCAGTTTTTACATCCTGAATAGGGTGCTTGTTTTTTCTGAGTCAGATGGGCAAGACTTGGATAGCTGTATATTACTGTTTATGAGCCTTATCCTTTACTGCAAATCAAGTGTTTATTCCACTCCTGAACTTAATTAGCAGCTAAGAGCCTTTGTGCTTTGTATTTTAAGGAAGCATGTGATTTGTTTATTAGTTCAAAAGCAGATTAATTATTATATCTTTAGTCACCATCTGTAAACACATCTATATTGGTGAGCTCTCTCCCGCTGAGTTACCTTGAAATGCCCTGTGGTGTTTTATTAGCTTTCAATTCTGTGTTTATTACAGTTGGCTGGAGATTTTTCAATTTAGTTTATTGGCCACAGAAAGTCCAATTCTTCTGTGGAAACTACCAGTTTCTGAGGGTGAGAGATTTATTAATGCTGGCTATGAATTTACTATAAACATTTTCCCTAAGTCATACTTGTATTTTGCTTTGGATTAAAGATATTAAGTACCTTATGTACTATCTGGGTTCAAGGAAGAGCAATTAGGAATAAAATTAGTAACCTCTGTAAAAAGTCTTCTAAGTCTAGGTCAGCCCCAGACAGAATTATTAAGTACATGAAGGCAAGAGGATAAATGAATAGTTATTGATGCATTGGCATTTTAATGTTTTTTAATTTTGGTGTTGCAGAAACTTTCAGGTTCCAAGTGATTCTACGAGAATTTAAAGAGAGCATAAGGGCAGCCATGAATCTGGGATATGAACCAAAGTCATATGGCTTGTGAGTTTATGATCCTCTTTACCAGTGTCTAGGTTGCCAGATAAAATACAGGATGCCCAATTAAATTAGAATTTTATCTTAACAACTTTTTTTTTTTGGTTTAAGTATGTCCCAAATATTGCACAGGGCATATTTATATTGCAAATATTTGTTGTTTATCTAAAATTTAAATTTAATTGGGCATCCTGTATTATCGTTATTTGCTAAATCTAGCAACCCTAGTCATGTCCCTTTCTCCTCTGCTCTTTAGGCATTCAAGCTGTCCAGGGGCCCCCACTATGTTGCTGACTTTGCTTTATTAACTCTGTCTTAGTCCATTCAGGCTGCTATAACACAATATTGTAGGCTGGGTAGCTTATAAACAACACGTTTATTTCTCAGACTTCTGGAGTGTCGATAATTCAAGATCAAGACCCCAGCAGATTTGGCATCTGGTGAGGGCCTGCTGTGGTGAAAGGTGCTAGGGACCTCTCAGGGGCCTCTTTTATAAGGGCACTGATTCTGTTCATAAGGGCTCCGCCCTCATGACCTAATCATCTCCCAAAGGCCCTCACTTCCTAATACCATCATCATAGGGGTTAGAACTTAAACATATGAATTTTAGGGGAACAGAAACCTTCAGACAATAGCAAACCCCATGCTTTACTTTTTTAGTTCGAAGTTTACTTGCTTAGGAGCATTAAGTAAAGACCTTATTCTTACTGATTTTCAGTGTCCAGTGACTAATCCGATGAAGAAATGTGGGTTAACCTGTTTTTCAGAGCTAATGGCTTCATGCATTTTTTTCCTTCAGATATACATTTTATTTAATACGAACTCCTATAGCTAATGCTTTAACACACAGTAACTCCAGAGGCCAGAATTTCAGACCCCATGCAAAGAAAATGGAGATGAGTTTTGAAACTTTTTAAATTTATTCTGGCAGTGTGTTTTTCCTCACAGAACCTGTTAGTGACTTTGACTATATTTTTAATTTCATCTAAAATTTGATTAAAATAGTTGTTTGTTTTCTTGCTTATGATTCCTGTATACTTCACACATTTTAAAGACAATTTTGGTCCATTTTTTTTTTTTTAAACAAACTGTAGTATAAAATACTTTTTGAAAATTTAGTGGATGATTGAGATCTCTAAACAATTTTGAAACTATATTTTCACTTTTAGTAAAAGGTAATGTTTTATAGTAAATCTTTTATTTCTTCAGCTGTCAGAATATGGTGGGAGAAGTTAGAGTTCTCAGCATCTGACTGCTTAGCCATAAATCAAGGTGGGAGAGACCAGGAGGTTCTCCGTGCAGCTAATTCAAGCCAGGGTCTTACACACTCTGCCAAACTCTAGGAAAGATATCTTTACTGAGAAATCTCAGAGACTGGACTGAAAAACCACTAGGTCTATTAGGGAGGGAGATGATTTTATTATCTAGTTACCATGAAGAATTTTATTTCAGACCACTAAGCAGAAATAGTGTGCCGTTAACCATAATATGGATCAACTAATTTTATCTCTCTGGCTATTGGCTTTCTCATCAGTAAAATAAAGTGTGGGTGGGTCTAGGTGACCTCTGAGGTCTTTATTACTTTAGTACTGGCTCCAACCCACTTGGGAAGCCCAAGGCTTATGAGGCTTTTCCAGAGCTACTTCTCAAGATACCTTAGGATGGTTAAGTGATTGCAAGAACCATCTCAACCATGCTCTATTGGAATAGAAACAGTGGGTCGGGAAAGGCTGTTCTGCCAGGTCTCTGTAGGCAGTGATGTACTTAGATTTAATTACAGACAGGGCAG
>NW_011888785.1:2837738-2840146 GCF_000151845.1 Pteropus vampyrus | reverse complement strand
TTATCACGATGCTTACAGTCAATGGAGGAGAAGGAAATGAAGTAAATATAAAGGAATACGGAATTGCAAATTGAGATAAGTGTTAAGGAGAACATCGGGGTTCCAATGAGAGACTTACACTGGCATCCTCTCTAGCTCGGATGTATTTAAACTCTTCGAGAAAGTGCCATTTAAGCTCAGAGAGATCTACTCTTGAGGATAAATAGTCCTTGGCTAGATAAAAATGAAGCAAAACAACTGATACAGAGTGCATCAGACATATTACATTGTGTATGTGAAGGCCTTGAGGTGCGAGAGACATGTGGGCTCAAAGAATTGAAAATTAGGCATGAGAATTAGTGGCATGGGGGGCGATAATGCTGTTCATCGTGCCCTGTTTCCTAAATGTTTTATTTCCTTACTAAATGACTCCCTTGCAGTTGCTTCTCTTGGTGTTCCCTCACAGGCTACTTTGTTTTGATAACGGCATTATTGAGATATAAATTGCATATCATACAGTTCACCCATTTAAAGCATACAATTCAGTGGTCTATAGAATACATTCACAGAACTTTGCAAACATCACCATAGTCAATTTTAGAATATTTTCATCACCCCCAAAAGAAACTCCGTAGTCTTTAGCTGTCACCCTTCAGTCTCTCCATCCCCTCAGCCCTAGGCAATCAGTAGTTCACTTTTTGTTTTTATAGATGTATCTATTCTGGACATTTCATATAGATGGAATCATAAGATGTGATCATCTGTGTCATGCCTCTTTTTGAAATTTGCTGTTGCATGTTTATTGCTTCCCTTTTTCTGCCTTTAGGTCATCAAAATTACAGGCTTTTTCTTGTCTTCAATGTGTCAGCTTGTTCCAGTGATGTGATTTTTCTTTCTTTCTTTTTTTTAAGACCATCAGCAACTTCCAAATTCATAACAATTTCCAGATTTCTAAGTGCAGTAATACAATTTGCATTGTTTAAGAGTTGTTGTTCTTGCTCATTATTTTTCAATGTTTAGAAATCTTTACAGATCATCAATTGGTCTTCTGTTGTCTGTTATCCACATCTGATCTCTTTCTCTTAAAAGTGTTAGGAATTTGTAATGAACCTTTGTAGTGTAATAGACATATTGCATAAAGCTTCCTTGCCTCTCTAAATAAGAGAAAAACCTGAGGAGCATGCTTTTTTGAGTTTTGGATTATATATGTAAGGGAAACTACTAAAAAGAGTCTATTGCAATTATATTTTAAAAGTGAACTCTGTCCTAAAGATAGAATAGTGATAATTCTATGCTCAATACTTGATTGATTGATAGCGAATAGCCCTATTTGGTTGCTGGTTAGATATCCACAGTTGGCTGAATCAGAATGTTATGGTTGAAAAACTGTAGTAGCACCAATCAGAATTCTGTGGTTTCTGAAAAATTAGGAGGTTGTTTCTTTTATGCTTAGGAAAAGAAATTAAGAAGTATTACTCTTCATTTTTTTTGAGCAGACCATTTGTGGGGTGTCATGGGAGGTACAGAGTATGCAGTGAAACCACTCCCTGAAGTCAGTTATAGAAAACATCTTTCGAAGGCAGACAAGGAAGAGTCATTATGTTTCCGGGGCCAAAGCTTTGGCCATTGTCACCCCTACCTTCACAGAGAAGGAAAAAAATCTCTACTGTTACAAGTGGGGGAAAGTGACAGTGCCTTTGTAAGGTAGAGTAAGTGGCTCAGTACTATCAAAGGACTTTAGACCCTCTCCTCAGTGCTCACTCGTCTTTTGTCTTTGCAATCTGAGCAATACAAAATTTAAAAATTATGAGGTAATGATAGATAATTGGAGTCAAAATTAAAGCGAACCCTTCTCCAGTTTGTTTTAGGCAAATTGAGAAAGAGGCTGACGTCAGGTATTTAAGAGCTATTTCAACTAATGGCAACAGATAGATTATGAAGAATCACTGCTTGTTCTTTGGGCCAGGTGGTAATTACAGACTTAGAGAAAAAAGAGTTGAACGTGTTCCATTCTCTAACACCTTCAATGCCTCTTTTTAAAAATTTTCTGTTGCGTGTTCATTTGCTTTCCTCTCTTCGCTCCCAAGTTACAGCAATTAAAGGCTTTTTCTCGCCTTCAGTGTGCCAGCGTGTCCCAGTGACGTTATTTCTCTTTTCTTCAGACAATTAGTAGCTTCCAAAATCCACAATGGTCTTTAAATTGCTAATGACAGAAGTAAAATATAACTGCATTCAGGGTGTTTAGAAACTCATAAGATTGCAGTAATAGGAATAATAGGCAAAATCTTTTGTCATGTCTGAGTACACTCAAAAATTGTGATTGAAGTTTGTAGCCTACTCTTTATGGGTCAAAAAACTTGATATTACCTTCTGAATTAAGTGGAAGAAATTAAAAATATCCAAAGGACAGTATGTTCTTTCAGATAAGG
>NW_011888785.1:2835012-2837688 GCF_000151845.1 Pteropus vampyrus | reverse complement strand
TAGGTCATCAAAATTACAGGCTTTTTCTTGTCTTCAATGTGTCAGCTTGTTCCAGTGATGTGATTTTTCTTTCTTTCTTTTTTTTAAGACCATCAGCAACTTCCAAATTCATAACAATTTCCAGATTTCTAAGTGCAGTAATACAATTTGCATTGTTTAAGAGTTGTTGTTCTTGCTCATTATTTTTCAATGTTTAGAAATCTTTACAGATCATCAATTGGTCTTCTGTTGTCTGTTATCCACATCTGATCTCTTTCACTTAAAAGTGTTAGGAATTTGTAATGAACCTTTGTAGTGTAATAGACAATATTGCATAAAGCTTCCTTGCCTCTCTAAATAAGAGAAAAACCTGAGGAGCATGCTTTTTTGAGTTTTGGATTATATATGTAAGGGAAACTACTAAAAAGAGTCTATTGCAATTATATTTTAAAAGTGAACTCTGTCCTAAAGATAGAATAGTGATAATTCTATGCTCAATACTTGATTGATTGATAGCGAATAGCCCTATTTGGTTGCTGGTTAGATATCCACAGTTGGCTGAATCAGAATGTTATGGTTGAAAAACTGTAGTAGCACCAATCAGAATTCTGTGGTTTCTGAAAAATTAGGAGGTTGTTTCTTTTATGCTTAGGAAAAGAAATTAAGAAGTATTACTCTTCATTTTTTTTGAGCAGACCATTTGTGGGGTGTCATGGGAGGTACAGAGTATGCAGTGAAACCACTCCCTGAAGTCAGTTATAGAAAACATCTTTCGAAGGCAGACAAGGAAGAGTCATTATGTTTCCGGGGCCAAAGCTTTGGCCATTGTCACCCCTACCTTCACAGAGAAGGAAAAAAATCTCTACTGTTACAAGTGGGGGAAAGTGACAGTGCCTTTGTAAGGTAGAGTAAGTGGCTCAGTACTATCAAAGGACTTTAGACCCTCTCCTCAGTGCTCACTCGTCTTTTGTCTTTGCAATCTGAGCAATACAAAATTTAAAAATTATGAGGTAATGATAGATAATTGGAGTCAAAATTAAAGCGAACCCTTCTCCAGTTTGTTTTAGGCAAATTGAGAAAGAGGCTGACGTCAGGTATTTAAGAGCTATTTCAACTAATGGCAACAGATAGATTATGAAGAATCACTGCTTGTTCTTTGGGCCAGGTGGTAATTACAGACTTAGAGAAAAAAGAGTTGAACGTGTTCCATTCTCTAACACCTTCAATGCCTCTTTTTAAAAATTTTCTGTTGCGTGTTCATTTGCTTTCCTCTCTTCGCTCCCAAGTTACAGCAATTAAAGGCTTTTTCTCGCCTTCAGTGTGCCAGCGTGTCCCAGTGACGTTATTTCTCTTTTCTTCAGACAATTAGTAGCTTCCAAAATCCACAATGGTCTTTAAATTGCTAATGACAGAAGTAAAATATAACTGCATTCAGGGTGTTTAGAAACTCATAAGATTGCAGTAATAGGAATAATAGGCAAAATCTTTTGTCATGTCTGAGTACACTCAAAAATTGTGATTGAAGTTTGTAGCCTACTCTTTATGGGTCAAAAAACTTGATATTACCTTCTGAATTAAGTGGAAGAAATTAAAAATATCCAAAGGACAGTATGTTCTTTCAGATAAGGATATTCAAAAAATGTCATAAAATGATTAAATGACCTTGGTTGAATTCTTTGGACCTGTGAAAACTTAGTTTTATTATCCATAAAATGAAGAGTTTAGCCTAAACTGGTCTTTAGTGAGGTGGGTCTTGCAAGGCTGACAATGAAGAACAGCCTTTTCAAGTGATATTGTTTCTTTATATCAGAATCTCAGTGTGTTCTGCTTCCCCTCTCCTGAATAAGGTGACTTTATCTTTTAGTTTATTATGTGAAACATCCTAAAGTTAACAAATATTTAAAAATAACTCTCAGAATTAAATCAACTGGCTATGAACTTTAGGCTCTGGCCTAACTGGATCTTTCTACTTTTAATACAGATAAAAATGCTCACCTTGCTTACTATGGAAACAATTGGTACCGGTGACTTTATCAAAGAAAGTCAATCGTGATTCATACTTCCGCTCTGTACTCCACAACTTATCATCCTTAGCTTCTGTCATAAAGTGCATTGGAAATTAATGACAAAAGAAAATCCAATGATATAAACTTCAGTTCAAAGCAGAACAAATTCCTCCCAAAGAACCCATGGCATGCCAGTAAAAAATAGGTTTAATCACAGAAAATAATTGTTGTCTTTGAACATGTCAGAACCTTAATATATGTAGAGCTGTTCATTCCTCATATCACCCTCTTAAGAAAAAAAAAAATCCACTGGGCTTTTAGTTAAGGGGTGGTGATATTCTAAATGACATATGAGAAGACTTGTCAAATATCCATGACTTGAAACTAGAAACAGCATGACTTCTTGTCATTTTAAGGAGACTTAGGAGCTAGGTCTGGTAGCTTTGGCATCAGCTTATTTTTAGCAGCATGTGATGTCTGTTTTTCCTAGTTATTATCTCTGATGTTAATTTTGCAAATATAGGGTACACACGCTGTTCAGCAGATATGAACATTTTTACTTAGTATATCCTGTATACGTGAAAGCCTTTTTAATGAGTTAATGGGCTCAGTTTTCACTGGTTATTTTGCATTTAAAATGGCACTTGAGTCAGATAACCAAAAGCATCATGTGGAAAAAATGATTATTGTA
>NW_011888785.1:2829100-2834127 GCF_000151845.1 Pteropus vampyrus | reverse complement strand
TAAATTGTCAACATTAGTGAGCAACCTTATTGCTCACTCTCAAACGCTGAGAGTGACTCTGAATCAGTTTCATGTTTCTCGTTCTCATCCTTACCTCCATGCCCATCCCCACCCTCAACCCAAATAATATTTGACTAAAACCAGAATTATACCTCTCTCTTTATTTGCCACATTAGGGATTTAGGAGGAAATTCTGTTCACCCAGGGAAAAGAAAATCAGGCCAGTTCTGTGAAACTAAAAATAAAGCTATGCAAAATTGTTTTCAAAATGGAATTCATTGGCATTTGTTTTTATGCATGACAAGCCTTTAGAATATAGTGTTGAATCAAACTGTGATTCTGACTTCAATGATTTTTGTAGTCAGTTTAAGAATATTGGGTATAGATTTTTCTTATATGGTTTATCTCTATACAGATTTAATTTAAATTCTTGTAGCATAATATTAATAATAATAATAATAATAATGATAGCAATAATATTTACTGAGTTCATCACATATACCTGACAGTGTGATAATTATTTTACATCTGTTTTCTCTTAATTCTCACCAGTACCTTTTCAAGTGGGTACTATTAGCTCCATTAAAAGTATAACAAGGTGGAGAAAATGTCTTATCAGTTTGACAAAGATAAAAATTTCTCTTAGGAATAGAAATGTGTTAGTCTGGTCTTGATAAGAGTTCTGAAGAGACCATGAGCTTCTGACCTACCTGATGCCTTCTCTGTCTCTCTCCTTTCAAGGGCCTCTCTTCTTGATAGTGGGAAGATTTTGTAGAGTTATTGTTATTATTATTATGCAAATTTTGACTCTTGGCTCAAGTAGACACAGTGGTAGAGAGAGCCCAAGCGCAGAGAGGGCAGACAGGCAGTAACCTTTCCAGGAAATGGTAGCAAGAGAGATAGGATTACTTTGGATTTGCACCAGCCAAAGAATTAGAGGCTCAAGACTCTTTCTTTAGAGAATTGCCCAGGGGCATCCCTCACTTCACAGATTAGCAAATTGCGTAAATGCTTGCCTGAAGTCACCTTGTCAGGGGCAAGGCAGGGTTGCAGATCCGGGACTCTCTCAATTCAAGTGCTTGAATTCTCTTTGTTCCACTTTCCTGGCACTCTAAATAATGTTTTCTATCATGAGACATGGTAGACTCCCAACAAATAAGTGTTATGATTGTATCTGTGGTTATGGGCAGTTCTAGTAATCTTCCATTTCTAAAGTTGGAAATCAGATGTGTTTAAAAATTTTTAATGCATCTTAGAGAGTGAAGAGCGTGCTTAGGAATATTAACTATTTAATTTTCTTGGCTACCATCATCATATTATAATCTGGACTTTTTATAACATTTAATTTTACCCCCACACACCAAGAAATTATAGAATGTAGGTTACTTTACTTATAATTTATACATACTATGTTTGGTTATTCTTTTGTTTTCTGAGCCATGGAGAAGAAAATTGGCAGGTTTTATAGATGGTTTTGTAATATATTAGATTGTACAAGATACTCGTCTGAATAATGGCACTCCATAAGATATTTATGTTACATTCCTTGGAACCTGAAATTGTCACTTTATATGGCCAAAAATAGACTTGGCAGATATGATAGATTTAAGGAACTTGAGATTATTCTGATTATTCTGTATTGTCCAGGTGGTCCTTAAATATATCCTTAGAAGAGGGAGCCAGAGGGATGTTTGGCACATACAGAAGGATCGAGAAGGCAGTGTGACCATGCAGGCAGATTGCAGTGATGCCACAAGCCAAAGAATACTAGCAGCTATCAGAAACTGGAAACAATAAGAAACAGATTCTCCTCTGGAGCCTCTAGTGGGACTTTGGCCCTGCTGTTACCTTGATTTCGTCCAGTGAAATTGATGTTGGACTTTTGCCTTACAGAACGTCTGTGAGAGAATAAATTTTATTGTTTTAAGACACCTGTTTGTGATTATCTGTTATGGTAGCCCTGGAAAATGAATACAACACCATAGAGAAGGCCAAACTCTCAGCCAGTCTTGGTCTATGAGAAAAAGGAAAGGAAGGATGCAGGTGTTTTTCTTCAGAGACAGGGCACTCATTGCCCAGGTAAAATTCACATCTTGCCAAAGTGAAATCTCCAAACAATCAGGAGCCTTTCCACCTGCGGAAAAGAGGCTCTGGTGAGAAACCAGTGGCAGTAGGATGGTTCCCTGCTTAGGGATCGGTGGCATCAGGGACAGAATTGCTCTAAAGAAGAGAATAAATGTTATGGATTTGGTTGTATTTTCCTTTAAATTGAAGTACCATCATACAACTTATTTCACTGGTTTTTCTCTTTGAGCATACCAAAATAAGAAAAATAATATATCATCTTCCCCAGAACTTAGAAAAAACGGTATGTCACTCTTTGACGAGATCCAGATTTCATCTCATCTCTTATTGTTATTTTAACTCTACTAAACAAAATTAGAGAACTGCCTCAAAACTGTAGTATATAGGAAAAATTGTTAGTAATTATATTTAGACAATTGTTCAAGATTTTCTTTTTATTTAGTTGTGCAAATAACTAGATCCAACTAGATAGAACAACAGAATTTTTTAAGGTTATTGCTTGGCATGCAATACTTAAAAATAAAATTATTTTTTTCTTTCCAGTACCCCAAATTTTAATCCATATGCCTATGACATTGAATATTATATATATATGGATTGATAGTTACAGATATATAGATAAATAGATATATCCTTGATATTTTTCTTTCTGTAAATTTCTCTAGTAATAAATATCAAATTAAAAACAAAGCCATTCTTTTTGACATAGCATTTAATTTGGAGGTCACTCATATCTTGAATGGGAAATCAAATTGTGAGGTTTTTTTTTTTTTAATCAGTGGCTACAGCAGAATTCAACTTCCTGTCCCTTCATTAAACTAAAATTCTCAATGAGCAGCATTCTTCTTTAGAATAACTCAGCCACTATGAAAACAAGCTGCTTCAGCTAGTGAGAAGTTGTGTGCCCTGATTAGCAAGGAAGCCACATGGGGCTTCAAGTATTTTAAAATTGAACGGAGGGCCCTGCTGAAGCTCAACTTCTATTGTCTGGTAATGAATATTTTGCAAGAGTCCTTTCAAAAGTAAACTGTATTGTTCCCTCGTAACCTTGCCAGTTACAGTACATCTGAGTGAGGTGATTATGGCTTCTTAAAAGCACTTTCAAGACTGAAAAAATATTATCTATTTGAAAAAAAAGATTTCTTTCCTCTCATGTCTGGTGACAAATGTAAAAACCTGGAACATTTCTTGGGCATCTGAGCAACGGCTTTAAAATCATCTGAAAAGCCTGCCTTTGATCCCAGGTATTCGGAATCTAAAAACCTACCAGAGCCCACAGGCAGGGCTCTGCTTCCTGAGCTGCTGGTTGGGTAGGAAATTTTGCATAGTAAATACTTTAAAACTTTGGCATTCAGAAAGGCCAGGGGAGGACTAAGATTTCTGAATAAATAGAGCAAATTTTCGTGATGCCGAGGTACTTGCGGTGTTGATGTTGAGGCAGCCTTGTTCATGGTATAAAACGGTACACTGCGAGGGCACTTGAAGCTCATTCGTATTTTCTGGTGGGATGTCTGTGGGGCTCTCAGAGTAGTTGAGGGATAGGTGGCGGAGGGGCGGATGGGAGCTTGACTTTTACCTCTGCACTTTTATGTATCCTTTCTTCTTAGTTACTTATATCACTTCATTATTAACAAGTTGAAATAACCATAGTTTTCTGTTCTAAGGTATTATTTATTAAAATAAATACATTTATAGATTTTGAATATCTTTATAGATGTATAGATTTTAAATATCTTAGTGTAAGCAGAGTTTGGAATACAGAACACCCTTTCAGTTCATTGCATCATGATTTACCCACACAAATCCTTGGGTTCTCAATTTATTGAATGGACCCTAGTCCTTGATTGTCTCAGGACTTTTCCCTAAATCCTAATTGAGTAAAAAGTCCTACCTGAAGAATTTCTGCCCCACCTGCTGTCTGTTTAGAAGTTATTCTTCTGTCTCTTAGAGCAGAGTAACCCCCTGAGGGGACCCCTTACTTCTATTCATCCTTCCCATGTTACTGGCAGTTCTCATTCTTATCTCTGAGATTCTTCTCTTCGTTGAAAATAACGCATTTGAAGTTTAAATACACTAGAGTCTTACTATAGAGACATCAGTTCTGTTGTTACTGGGATGAGGTCAATGTCATCGCGTAGAATTTTGTTGTCCGTAACTTCATTATGCAAGACAATTAGTCAGAGTTCTGTTAATTCCTTTGCTGTCTCTTCGTTTCTAGCAGAAGGGACAAGCAGCCATATAGTTCTTTGTCCTTTCTGGGACCGGTGCATCTGAGGCTAATCAGATAGCCTTCCAGCCCGCCCTATCCTGGGACCCCCTTCCCTGGTGGCCCATAGGGTGACAGATTTTTACCTCCTTTGAAGCTGAACTCAGTCAATCCCTGTCCCAGGAGGTTTGGCATGTCAAGAGTATTCAGTTTTATGTTAACATCTTGTGACTCCAGCTCTTCCTGCCCCCAAGTCTGTGGAGCATATTTATAGTAGCAAACATGGCACCTGTTGAGGGAGGGCCCTCTTCCCTTAAAATTTTCCATTATATCAGCAGCATCCACAGAAGCACTGGATTTAGTTGTTAGGTAGATTTGGTTCCACCAATGTCCTTTAATCTCACTTTTTTTTTTTCACCTACAGCACCTGGTATTCCCAGGTGGTCTCCCATCCAAGTACTAACCAGATCCAACCCCACTTAGCTTCCAAGATCAGACAAGATCGGGCACGTTCACGGTGGCCTGGCCATAGACTAATCAATCTCACTCTTTAGATCCCACAGGTTTATGGCAACCTAGTGGAAATACTTCCAAAACTCTGCCCTCTGCTGTTTTCTCACCCAAATGTAAGCTACAAGAAGTTGGGGAGTTTTTTCCACCCCCTTTTGTAAACTGGTGTGTTCCGTGCACCTAGACCTGTTGTTGAATGAATAAATCTCTGCAGTGCCATATTTGC